>NW_027274908.1:0-76171 GCF_030028105.1 Mobula birostris
TGTTTTTGTGCACCTCTCATACCTCACACTATATCGCTGTGCCTTGCGCACCTCTCATACCTTCCCCTATATCGCTGTGTTTTCACACACCTCTCATAACTTCTCCTATATCACTGTTTTTTTTTTCACCTCTCGTACCTTCCCTAATATCGCTGCATTTCCATGCAATCTAATCACGTCCCCTATATCGCTGTGTATTCACGCACATCCCATAGCATCCCCTATATCGCTGTGCCTTGTGCACCTCTCATACCTTCCCCCTATATCGCTGTCTTTCTGCGCCACATCCCATAGATTCACCTTTATCGCTGTGTTATTGCTCACCTCTCATAGATTCCCCTATATCGCCCTGTTTTCGTGCACCTCCCATACCTTCCCCAATATCGTTGTGTTTTCATGCTCCTCTCATGCCCTCCCCTATATCGCTGTGTTTTCACGCACCTCTCTTAACTTTTCCTATATTGCTGTATTTTTGCGCACTTCTCATAACTTCCCCTATATCGCCGTGTTTTTATGCACATCTCATAACGTCCCCTATATCGCTGTGTTTTCGAGCACCTCCCATTCCTTCCCGTGTATATCTCTGTGTTTTCGTGCACCTTTCATACCTTCCCCTATATCGCTGTTTTCGCACACCTCTCATAACTTCTCCTATATCACTGTGTTTTTGTACACCTCTCATACCTTTCCTAATATCGCTGCGTGTTCATGCACATCTCATCACGTCCCCTATATCGCTGTGTTTTCACGCACCTCTCATAGCTTCCCCTATATCGCTGTCTTTTCGCGCACATCCCATAGATTCAGCTTTATCGCTGTGTTTTTGCTCACCTCTCATACCTTCCCCTATATCACCCTGTTTTTGCGCACATCCCATAGCTTCCATTATATTGCCCTGTTTTTGCGCACCTCTCATGTCTTCCCCTACATCGCTGTGTTTTCTCGCACCTCTGATGTATTTGCCTGTAATGCCAAGTTTTCGCGCACCTCTCATACTTTCCCCTATATCGCCGTGTTTTCGCGCACCTCTCATAGCTTCCCATATATCGCTGTGTTTTCATACACATCTCATAACGTCCCCCTATATCACTGTGTTTTCGCGTACCTCCCATAGCATCCCCTATATCGCTGTCTTTTCGCGTACATCCCATAGATTCACCTTTATCGCTGTGTTTTTGCTCACCTCTCATAGCTTCCCACTGTATCGCCGTCTTTTTGCTCACCTCTCATAGCTTCCCCTATATCGCTGTGTTATCGCGCACCTCTTCTGTCTTCCCCTATATCATTGTGTTTTCGCGCACCTTCCATAGCATCCCCCTATATTGCTGTGCCTTCGCATACCTCCAATTAACTTCATCTATATCACCCTGTTTTCGAGCACCTTCCATACCTTCCCCTATATCGCTGTGTTTTCGTGCACCTCTCATACCTCCCCCTATATCGCTGTGCCTTGCGCACTTCTCATACCTTCCCCTATATTGCTGTCTTTTCGCGCACATCCATAGATTCATCTTTATCGCTGTTTTATTGCTCACCTCTCATAGCTTCCCCCTGTATCGCCGTGTTTTTAGCACCTCTCATAACTTCCCCTATATCGCCGTGTTGTTATGCACATCTCATAACGTCCCCTATATCGCTGTGTATTCGCGCACCTCCCATAGCATCCCTATATCGCTGTGTCTTCGCGCACCTCTCATACCTTCCCCTATACGCCCCTGTTTTCACGCACCTACCATTCCTTCACCTATATCGCCCTGTTTTCGCGCACCTCCTATACCTTCCCTTATATCGCTGCGTTTTCGTGTACCTCTCATACCTCCCCCAATATCGTTGTGTTTTCACGCACCTCTCATAAATTCTCCTATATTGCTGTATTTTTGCGCACCTCTCATAACTTCCCCTATATCGCCGTGTTTTTATGCACATCTCATAACGTCCCCTATATCGCTCTGTATTTGTGCACCTCCATTTTTCCCCTATATCGCTGTGTTTTCGTGCTCCTGTCATAACTTCCCTAATATCGCTGCATTTTCATGCACATCTCATCACGTCCCCCTATATCGATGTGTATTCTCGCACCTCCCATTGCATCCCCTATATCGCTGTGCCCTGCGCACCTCTCATACCTTCCCCTATATCGCTGTCTTTTCGTGCACATCCCATAGATTCACCTTTATCGCTGTGTTATTGCTCACCCTCTCATAGCTTCCCCTGTATTGCCCTGTTTTCGCACACCTCTCATAGCTTCCCCTTTATCGTCGTGTTTTCGCGCACCTCTCCTGTCTCCCCCTATATCACTGTGTTTTTGCGCACCTTCCATAGCATCCCCTATATTGCTGTGCCTTCGCATACCTCCATTAACTTCATCTATATCACCCTGTTTTCGAGCACCTTACATACCTTCCCCTACATCGCTGTGTTTTTGTGCACCTCTCATACCTCACACTATATCGCTGTGCCTTGCGCACCTCTCATACCTTCCCCTATATCGCTGTGTTTTCACACACCTCTCATAACTTCTCCTATATCACTGTTTTTTTTTTCACCTCTCGTACCTTCCCTAATATCGCTGCATTTCCATGCACATCTAATCACGTCCCCTATATCGCTGTGTATTCACGCACATCCCATAGCATCCCCTATATCGCTGTGCCTTGCGCACCTCTCATACATTCCCCTATATCGCTGTCTTTCTGCGCACATCCCATAGATTCACCTTTATCGCTGTGTTTATTGCTCACCTCTCATAGATTCCCCTATATCGCCCTGTTTTCGTGCACCTCCCATACCTTCCCCAATATCGTTGTGTTTTCATGCTCCTCTCATGCCCCTCCCCTATATCGCTGTGTTTTCACGCACCTCTCTTAACTTTTCCTATATTGCTGTATTTTTGCCGCACTTCTCATAACTTCCCCTATATCGCCGTGTTTTTATGCACATCTCATAACGTCCCCCTATATCGCTGTGTTTTCGAGCACCTCCCATTCCTTCCCGTGTATATCTCTGTGTTTTCGTGCACCTTTCATACCTTCCCCTATATCGCTGTTTTCGCACACCTCTCATAACTTCTCCTATATCACTGTGTTTTTGTACACCTCTCATACCTTTCCTAATATCGCTGCGTGTTCATGCACATCTCATCACGTCCCCTATATCGCTGTGTTTTCACGCACCTCTCATAGCTTCCCCTATATCGCTGTCTTTTCGCGCACATCCCATAGATTCAGCTTTATCGCTGTGTTTTTGCTCACCTCTCATACCTTCCCCTATATCACCCTGTTTTTGCGCACATCCCATAGCTTCCATTATATTGCCTGTTTTTTGCGCACCTCTCATGTCTTCCCCTACATCGCTGTGTTTTCTCGCACCTCTGATGTATTTGCCTGTAATGCCAAGTTTTCGCGCACCTCTCATACTTTCCCCTATATCGCCGTGTTTTCGCGCACCTCTCATAGCTTCCCATATATCGCTGTGTTTTCATACACATCTCATAACGTCCCCTATATCACTGTGTTTTCGCGTACCTCCCATAGCATCCCCTATATCGCTGTGCCTTCGTGCACTGCTCATACCTTCCCCTATATCGCCGTGTTTTCATGCACATCTCATAACGTCCCCTATATTGCTGGGTTTTCACGCACCTCTCATAACTTCCCCTATATCTCCCTGTTTTTGCGCACCTCTCATAACTTCCCCTATATCGCTGTGTTTCGCACACCTCTCATGGATTCTCGACTATCGCCGTGTATTCATGCACATCTCATCACGTCCCCCTATATCGCTGTGTATTCACGCACCTCCCATAGCATCCCCTATATCGCTGTGCCTTGCGCACCTCTCATACCTTCCCCTATATCGCTGTCTTTTCGCGTACATCCCATAGATTCACCTTTATCGCTGTGTTTTTGCTCACCTCTCATAGCTTCCCCTGTATCGCCGTCTTTTTGCTCACCTCTCATAGCTTCCCCTATATCGCTGTGTTATCGCGCACCTCTTCTGTCTTCCGCTGTGTTATCGCGCACCTCTTCTGTCTTCCCCTATATCATTGTGTTTTCGCGCACCTTCCATAGCATCCCCTATATTGCTGTGCCTTCGCATACCTCCATTAACTTCATCTATATCACCCTGTTTTCGAGCACCTTCCATACCTTCCCCTATATCGCTGTGTTTTCGTGCACCTCTCATACCTCCCCTATATCGCTGTGCCTTGCGCACTTCTCATTACCTTCCCCTATATTGCTGTCTTTTCGCGCACATCCCATAGATTCATCTTTATCGCTGTTTATTGCTCACCTCTCATAGCTTCCCCTGTATCGCCGTGTTTTTAGCACCTCTCATAACTTCCCCTATATCGCCGTGTTGTTATGCACATCTCATAACGTCCCCTATATCGCTGTGTATTCGCGCACCTCCCATAGCATCCCCTATATCGCTGTGTCTTCGCGCACCTCTCATACCTTCCCCTATACGCCCTGTTTTCACGCACCTACCATTCCTTCACCTATATCGCCCTGTTTTCGCGCACCTCCTATACCTTCCCTTATATCGCTGCGTTTTCGTGTACCTCTCATACCTCCCCCAATATCGTTGTGTTTTCACGCACCTCTCATAAATTCTCCTATATTGCTGTATTTTTGCGCACCTCTCATAACTTCCCCTATATCGCCGTGTTTTTATGCACATCTCATAACGTCCCCTATATCGCTCTGTATTTGTGCACCTCCCATTTTTCCCCTATATCGCTGTGTTTTCGTGCTCCTGTCATAACTTCCCTAATATCGCTGCATTTTCATGCACATCTCATCACGTCCCCTATATCGGTGTGTATTCTCGCACCTCCCATTGCATCCCCTATATCGCTGTGCCCTGCGCACCTCTCATACCTTCCCCTATATCGCTGTCTTTTCGTGCACATCCCATAGATTCACCTTTATCGCTGTGTTATTGCTCACCTCTCATAGCTTCCCCTGTATTGCCCTGTTTTCGCACACCTCTCATAGCTTCCCCTTTATCGTCGTGTTTTCGCGCACCTCTCCTGTCTCCCCCCTATATCACTGTGTTTTTGCGCACCTTCCATAGCATCCCCTATATTGCTGTGCCTTCGCATACCTCCATTAACTTCATCTATATCACCCTGTTTTCGAGCACCTTACATACCTTCCCCTACATCGCTGTGTTTTTGTGCACCTCTCATACCTCACACTATATCGCTGTGCCTTGCGCACCTCTCATACCTTCCCCTATATCGCTGTGTTTTCACACACCTCTCATAACTTCTCCTATATCACTGTTTTTTTTTTCACCTCTCGTACCTTCCCTAATATCGCTGCATTTCCATGCACATCTAATCACGTCCCCTATATCGCTGTGTATTCACGCACATCCATAGCAATCCCTATATCGCTGTGCCTTGTGCACCTCTCATACCTTCCCCTATATCGCTGTCTTTCTGCGCACATCCCATAGATTCACCTTTATCGCTGTGTTATTGCTCACCTCTCATAGCTTCCCCTGTATCACCGTGCTTTTGCTCACCTCTCATAGATTCCCCTATATCGCCCTGTTTTCGTGCACCTCCCATACCTTCCCCAATATCGTTGTGTTTTCATGCTCCTCTCATGCCCTCCCCTATATCGCTGTGTTTCACGCACCTCTCTTAACTTTTCCTATATTGCTGTATTTTTGCGCACTTCTCATAACTTCCCCTATATCGCCGTGTTTTTATGCACATCTCATAACGTCCCTATATCGCTGTGTTTTCGAGCACCTCCCATTCCTTCCCGTGTATATCTCTGTGTTTTCGTGCACCTTTCATACCTTCCCCTATATCGCTGTTTTCGCACACCTCTCATAACTTCTCCTATATCACTGTGTTTTTGTACACCTCTCATACCTTTCCTAATATCGCTGCGTGTTCATGCACATCTCATCACGTCCCCTATATCGCTGTGTTTTCACGCACCTCTCATAGCTTCCCCTATATCGCTGTCTTTTCGCGCACATCCCATAGATTCAGCTTTATCGCTGTGTTTTTGCTCACCTCTCATACCTTCCCCTATATCACCCTGTTTTTGCGCACATCCCATAGCTTCCATTATATTGCCCTGTTTTTGCGCACCTCTCATGTCTTCCCCTACATCGCTGTGTTTTCTCGCACCTCTGATGTATTTGCCTGTAATGCCAAGTTTTCGCGCACCTCTCATACTTTCCCCTATATCGCCGTGTTTTCGCGCACCTCTCATAGCTTCCCATATATCGCTGTGTTTTCATACACATCTCATAACGTCCCCTATATCACTGTGTTTTCGCGTGACCTCCCATAGCATCCCCTATATCGCTGTGCCTTCGTGCACTGCTCATACCTTCCCCTATATCGCCGTGTTTTCATGCACATCTCATAACGTCCCCTATATTGCTGGGTTTCCACGCACCTCTCATAACTTCCCCTATATCTCCCTGTTTTTGCGCACCTCTCATAACTTCCCCTATATCGCTGTGTTTTCGCACACCTCTCATGGATTCTCGACTATCGCCGTGTATTCATGCACATCTCATACCTTCCCCTATATCGATGTCTTTTCGCACACATCCCATAGATTCACCTTTATCACTGTGTTATTGCTCACCTCTCATAGCTTCCCCTACATCGCCGTGTTTTTGCGCACCTCTCATAACTTCCCCTATATCGCTGTAATTGTTATGCACATCTCATAACGTCCCCTATATCGCTGTGTATTCGCGCACCTCTCATAGCATCCCCCTATATCGCTGTGCCTTCGCGCACCTCTCATACCTTCCCCTATATCGCCCTGTTTTCGCGCACCTCCCATTCCTTCACCTATATCGCTGTGTTTTTGCGCACACTCTGAAACCTTCCCTAATATCGCTGCGTTTTCATGCACATCTCATCACGTCCCCTATATCGCTGTGTATTCACGCACCTCCCATAGCATCCCCTATATCGCTGTGCCTTGCGCACCTCTCATACCTTCCCCTATATCGCTGTCTTTTCGCGTACATTCCATAGATTCACCTTTATCGCTGTGTTTTTGCTCACCTCTCATAGCTTCCCCCGTATCGCCGTCTTTTTGCTCACCTCTCATAGCTTCCCCTATATCGCTGTGTTATCGCGCACCTCTTCTGTCTTCCCCTATATCATTGTGTTTTCGCGCACCTTCCATAGCATCCCCTATATTGCTGTGCCTTCGCATACCTCCCATTAACTTCATCTATATCACCCTGTTTTCGAGCACCTTCCATACCTTCCCCTATATCGCTGTGTTTTCGTGCACCTCTCATACCTCCCCCTATATCGCTGTGCCTTGCGCACTTCTCATACCTTCCCCTATATTGCTGTCTTTTCGCGCACAATCCCATACATTCATCTTTATCGCTGTTTTATTGCTCACCTCTCATAGCTTCCCCTGTATCGCCGTGTTTTTAGCACCTCTCATAACTTCCCCTATATCGCCGTGTTGTTATGCACATCTCATAACGTCCCCTATATCGCTGTGTATTCGCGCACCTCCCATAGCATCCCCTATATCGCTGTGTCTTCGCGCACCTCTCATACCTTCCCCTATATCGCCCTGTTTTCGCGCACCTCCTAGACCTTCCCTTATATCGCTGCGTTTTCGTGCACCTCTCATACCTTCCCATATATTGCCCTGTTTTCGCGCACCTCCTATACCTTCCCCTATATCGCTGCGTTTTCGTGTACCTCTCATACCTCCCCCAATATCGTTGTGTTTTCACGCACCTCTCATAAATTCTCCTATATTGCTGTATTTTTGCGCACCTCTCATAACTTCCCCTATATCGCCGTGTTTTTATGCACATCTCATAACGTCCCCTATATCGCTCTGTATTTGTGCACCTCCCATTTTTCCCCTATAACGCTGTGTTTTCGTGCTCCTGTCATAACTTCCCTAATATCGCTGCATTTTCATGCACATCTCATCACGTCCCCTATATCGGTGTGTATTCTCGCACCTCCCATTGCATCCCCTATATCGCTGTGCCCTGCGCACTCTCTCATACCTTCCCCTATATCGCTGTCTTTTCGCGCACATCCCATAGATTCACCTTTATCGCTGTGTTATTGCTCACCTCTCATAGCTTCCCCTGTATTGCCCCTGTTTTCGCACACCTCTCATAGCTTCCCCTTTATCGTCGTGTTTTCGCGCACCTCTCCTGTCTCCCCCTATATCACTGTGTTTTGCGCACCTTCCATAGCATCCCCTATATTGCTGTGCCTTCGCATACCTCCATTAACTTCATCTATATCACCTTGTATACGAGCACCTTACATACCTTCCCCTACATCGCTGTGTTTTTGTGCACCTCTCATACCTCACACTATATCGCTGTGCCTTGCGCACCTCTCATACCTTCCCCTATATCGCTGTGTTTTCACACACCTCTCATAACTTCTCCTATATCACTGTGTTTTTTTTTTCACCTCTCGTACCTTCCCTAATATCGCTGCATTTCCATGCACATCTAATCACGTCCCCTATATCGCTGTGTATTCACGCACATCCCATAGCATCCCCTATATCGCTGTGCCTTGTGCACCTCTCATACCTTCCCCTATATCGCTGTCTTTCTGCGCACATCCCATAGATTCACCTTTATCGCTGTGTTATTGCTCACCTCTCATAGCTTCCCCTGTATCACCGTGCTTTTGCTCACCTCTCATAGATTCCCCTATATCGCCCTGTTTTCGTGCACCTCCCATACCTTCCCCAATATCGTTGTGTTTTCATGCTCCTCTCATGCCCTCCCCTATATCGCTGTGTTTTTCACGCACCTCTCTTAACTTTTCCTATATTGCTGTAATTTTGCACACTTCTCATAACTTCCCCTATATCGCCGTGTTTTTATGCACATCTCATAACGTCCCCTATATCGCTGTGTTTTCGAGCACCTCCCATTCCTTCCCGTGTATATCTCTGTGTTTTCGTGCACCTTTCATACCTTCCCCTATATCGCTGTTTTCGCACACCTCTCATAACTTCTCCTATATCACTGTGTTTTTGTGCACCTCTCATACCTCACACTATATCGCTGTGCCTTGCGCACCTCTCATACCTTCCCCTATATCGCTGTGTTTTCACACACCTCTCATAACTTCTCCTATATCACTGTTTTTTTTTTCACCTCTCGTACCTTCCCTAATATCGCTGCATTTCCATGCACATCTAATCACGTCCCCTATATCGCTGTGTATTCACGCACATCCCATAGCATCCCCTATATCGCTGTGCCTTGTGCACCTCTCATACCTTCCCCTATATCGCTGTCTTTCTGCGCACATCCCATAGATTCACCTTTATCGCTGTGTTATTGCTCACCTCTCATAGCTTCCCCTGTATCACCGTGCTTTTGCTCACCTCTCATAGATTCCCCTATATCGCCTGTTTTCGTGCACCTCCCATACCTTCCCCAATATCGTTGTGTTTTCAATGCTCCTCTCATGCCCCTCCCCTAATATCGCTGTGTTTTCACGCACCTCTCTTAACTTTTCCTATATTGCTGTATTTTTGCGCACTTCTCATAACTTCCCCTATATCGCCGTGTTTTTATGCACATGCTCATAACGTCCCCTATATCGCTGGTTTTCGAGCACCTCCCATTCCTTCCCGTGTATATCTCTGTGTTTTCGTGCACCTTTCATACCTTCCCCTATATCGCTGTTTTCGCACACCTCTCATAACTTCTCCTATATCACTGTGTTTTTGTACACCTCTCATACCTTTCCTAATATCGCTGCGTGTTCATGCACATCTCATCACGTCCCCTATATCGCTGTGTTTTCACGCACCTCTCATAGCTTCCCCTATATCGCTGTCTTTTCGCGCACATCCCATAGATTCAGCTTTATCGCTGTGTTTTTGCTCACCTCTCATACCTTCCCCTATATCACCCTGTTTTTGCGCACATCCCATAGCTTCCATTATATTGCCCTGTTTTTGCGCACCTCTCATGTCTTCCCCTACATCGCTGTGTTTTCCCTCGCACCTCTGATGCATTTGCCTGTAATGCCAAGTTTTCGCGCACCTCTCATACTTTCCCCTATATCGCCCTGTTTTCGCGCACCTCTCATAGCTTCCCATAGATCGCCGTGTTTTCATACACATCTGATACCGTCCCCATATCACTGTGTTTTCGCGTACCTCCCATAGCATCCCCTATATCGCTGTGCCTCGTGCACTTCTCATACCTTCCCCTATATCGCCGTGTTTTTCATGCACATCTCATAACGTCCCCTATATTGCTGGGTTTTCACGCACCTCTCATAACTTCCCCTATATCTCCCTGTTTTGCGCACCTCTCATAACTTCCCCTATATCGCTGTGTTTCGCACACCTCTCATGGATTCTCGACTATTGCCGTGTATTCATGCACATCTCATACCTTCCCCTATATCGATGTCTTTTCGCACACATCCCATAGATTCACCTTTATCACTGTGTTATTGCTCACCTCTCATAGCTTCCCCTACATCGCCGTGTTTTTGCGCACCTCTCATAACTTCCCTATATCGCTGTATTGTTATGCACATCTCATAACGTCCCTATATCGCTGTGTATTCGCGCACCTCCCATAGCATCCCCTATATCGCTGTGCCTTCGCGCACCTCTCATACCTTCCCCTATATCGCCCTGTTTTCGCGCACCTCCCATTCCTTCACCTATATCGCTGTGTTTTGTGCACCTCTGAAACCTTCCTAATATCGCTGCGTTTTCATGCACATCTCATCACGTCCCCTATATTGCTGTGTATTCACGCACCTCCCATAGCATCCCCTATATCGCTGTGCCTTGCGCACCTCTCATACCTTCCCCTATATCGCTGTCTTTTCGCGTACATCCCATAGGTTCACCTTTATCGCTGTGTTTTTGCTCACCTCTCATAGCTTCCCCTGTATCGCCGTCTTTTTGCTCACCTCTCATAGCTTCCCCTATATCGCTGTGTTATCGCGCACCTCTTCTGTCTTCCCCTATATCATTGTGTTTCCGCGCACCTTCCATAGCATCCCCTATATTGCTGTGCCTTCGCATACCTCCATTAACTTCATCTATATCACCCTGTTTTCGAGCACCTTCCATACCTTCCCCTATATCGCTGTGTTTTCGTGCAACCTCTCATACCTCCCCCTATAATGCTGTGCCCTTGCGCACTTCTCATACCTTCCCCTATATTGCTGTCTTTTCGCGCACATCCCATAGATTTCATCTTTATCGCTGTTTTATTGCTCACCTCTCATAGCTTCCCCTGTATCGCCGTGTTTTTAGCACCTCTCATAACTTCCCCTATATCGCCGTGTTGTTATGCACATCTCATAACGTCCCCTATATCGCTGTGTATTCGCGCACCTCCCATAGCATCCCCTATATCGCTGTGTCCTTCGCGCACCTCTCATACCTTCCCCTATACGCCCTGTTTTCCGACGCACCTACCATTCCTTCACCTATATCGCCCTGTTTTCGCGCACCTCCTATACCTTCCCTTATATCGCTGCGTTTTCGGTGTACTCTCTCATACCTCCCCCAATATCGTTGTGTTTTCACGCACCTCTCATAAATTCTCCTATATTGCTGTATTTTTGCGCACCTCTCATAACTTCCCCTATATCGCCGTGTTTTTATGCACATCTCATAACGTCCCCTATATCGCTCTGTATTTGTGCACCTCCCATTTTTCCCCTATATCGCTGTGTTTTCGTGCTCCTGTCATAACTTCCCTAATATCACTGCATTTTCATGCACATCTCATCACGTCCCCTATATCGGTGTGTATTCTCGCACCTCCCATTGCATCCCTATATCGCTGTGCCCTGCGCACCTCTCATACCTTCCCCTATATCGCTGTCTTTTCGCGCACATCCCATAGATTCACCTTTATCGCTGTGTTATTGCTCACCTCTCATAGCTTCCCCTGTATTGCCCTGTTTTCGCACACCTCTCATAGCTTCCCCTTTATCGTCGTGTTTTCTTCGCACCTCTCCTGTCTCCCCCTATATCACTGTGTTTTTGCGCACCTTCCATAGCATCCCCTATATTGCTGTGCCTTCGCATACCTCCATTAACTTCATCTATATCACCCTGTTTTCGAGCACCTTACATACCTTCCCCTACATCGCTGTGTTTTTGTGCACCTCTCATACCTCACACTATATCGCTGTGCCTTGCGCACCTCTCATACCTTCCCCTATATCGCTGTGTTTTCACACACCTCTCATAACTTCTCCTATATCACTGTTTTTTTTTTCACCTCTCGTACCTTCCCTAATATCGCTGCATTTCCATGCACATCTAATCACGTCCCCTATATCGCTGTGTATTCACGCACATCCCATAGCATCCCCTATATCGCTGTGCCTTGTGCACCTCTCATACCTTCCCCTATATCGCTGTCTTTCTGCGCACATCCCATAGATTCACCTTTATCGCTGTGTTATTGCTCACCTCTCATAGCTTCCCCTGTATCACCGTGCTTTTGCTCACCTCTCATAGATTCCCCTATATTGCCCTGTTTTCGTGCACCTCCCATACCTTCCCCAATATCGTTGTGTTTTCATGCTCCTCTCATGCCCTCCCCTATATCGCTGTGTTTTCACGCACCTCTCTTAACTTTTCCTATATTGCTGTATTTTTGCGCACTTCTCATAACTTCCCCTATATCGCCGTGTTTTTATGCACATCTCATAACGTCCCCTATATCGCTGTGTTTTCGAGCACCTCCCATTCCTTCCCCGTGTATATCTCTGTGTTTTCGTGCACCTTTCATACCTTCCCCTATATCGCTGTTTTCGTCATAACTTCTCCTATATCACTGTGTTTTTGTACACCTCTCATACCTTTCCTAATATCGCTGTGTTTTCATGCACATCTCATCACGTCCCCTATATCGCTGTGTTTTCACGCACCTCTCATAGCTTCCCCTATATCGCTGTCTTTTCGCGCACATCCCATAGATTCAGCTTTATCGCTGTGTTTTTGCTCACCTCTCATACCTTCCCCTATATCACCCTGTTTTTGCGCACATCCCATAGCTTCCATTATATTGCCCTGTTTTTGCGCACCTCTCATGTCTTCCCCTACATCGCTGTGTTTTCTCGCACCTCTGATGCATTTGCCTGTAATGCCAAGTTTTCGCGCACCTCTCATACTTTCCCCTATATCGCCCTGTTTTCGCGCACCTCTCATAGCTTCCCATATATCGCCGTGTTTTCATACACATCTGATACCGTCCCCATATCACTGTGTTTTCGCGTACCTCCCATAGCATCCCCTATATCGCTGTGCCTTCGTGCACTTCTCATACCTTCCCCTATATCGCCGTGTTTTCATGCACATCTCATAACGTCCCCTATATTGCTGGGTTTTCACGCACCTCTCATAACTTCCCCTATATCTCCCTGTTTTTGCGCACCTCTCATAACTTCCCCTATATCGCTGTGTTTTCGCACACCTCTCATGGATTCTCGACTATCGCCGTGTATTCATGCACATCTCATACCTTCCCCTATATCGATGTCTTTTCGCACACATCCCATAGATTCACCTTTATCACTGTGTTATTGCTCACCTCTCATAGCTTCCCCTACATCGCCGTGTTTTTGCGCACCTCTCATAACTTCCCCTATATCGCTGTATTGTTATGCACATCTCATAACGTCCCCTATATCGCTGTGTATTCGCGCACCTCCCATAGCATCCCCTATATCGCTGTGCCTTCGCGCACCTCTCATACCTTCCCCTATATCGCCCTGTTTTCGCGCACCTCCCATTCCTTCACCTATATCGCTGTGTTTTTGCGCACCTCTGAAACCTTCCCTAATATCGCTGCGTTTTCATGCACATCTCATCACGTCCCCTATATTGCTGTGTATTCACGCACCTCCCATAGCATCCCCTATATCGCTGTGCCTTGCGCACCTCTCATACCTTCCCCTATATCGCTGTCTTTTCGCGTACATCCCATAGATTCACCTTTATCGCTGTGTTTTTGCTCACCTCTCATAGCTTCCCCTGTATCGCCGTCTTTTTGCTCACCTCTCATAGCTTCCCCTATATCGCTGTGTTATCGCGCACCTCTTCTGTCTTCCCCTATATCATTGTGTTTTCGCGCACCTTCCATAGCATCCCCTATATTGCTGTGCCTTCGCATACCTCCATTAACTTCATCTATATCACCCTGTTTTCGAGCACCTTCCATACCTTCCCCTATATCGCTGTGTTTTCGTGCACCTCTCATACCTCCCCCCTATATCGCTGTGCCTTGCGCACTTCTCATACCTTCCCCTATATTGCTGTCTTTTCGCGCACATCCCATAGATTCATCTTTATCGCTGTTTTATTGCTCACCTCTCATAGCTTCCCCTGTATCGCCGTGTTTTTAGCACCTCTCATAACTTCCCCTATATCGCCGTGTTGTTATGCACATCTCATAACGTCCCCTATATCGCTGTGTATTCGCGCACCTCCCATAGCATCCCCTATATCGCTGTGTCTTCGCGCACCTCTCATACCTTCCCCTATACGCCCTGTTTTCACGCACCTACCATTCCTTCACCTATATCGCCCTGTTTTCGCGCACCTCCTATACCTTCCCTTATATCGCTGCGTTTTCGTGTACCTCTCATACCTCCCCCAATATCGTTGTGTTTTCACGCACCTCTCATAAATTCTCCCTATATTGCTGTATTTTTGCGCACCTCTCATAACTTCCCCTATATCGCCGTGTTTTTATGCACATCTCATAACGTCCCCTATATCGCTCTGTATTTGTGCACCTCCCATTTTTCCCCTATATCGCTGTGTTTTCGTGCTCCTGTCATAACTTCCCTAATATCGCTGCATTTTCATGCACATCTCATCACGTCCCCTATATCGGTGTGTATTCTCGCACCTCCCATTGCATCCCCTATATCGCTGTGCCCTGCGCACCTCTCATACCTTCCCCTATATCGCTGTCTTTTCGCGCACATCCCATAGATTCACCTTTATCGCTGTGTTATTGCTCACCTCTCATAGCTTCCCCTGTATTGCCCTGTTTTCGCACACCTCTCATAGCTTCCCCTTTATCGTCGTGTTTTCGCGCACCTCTCCTGTCTCCCCCTATATCACTGTGTTTTTGCGCACCTTCCATAGCATCCCGTATATTGCTGTGCCTTCGCATACCTCCATTAACTTCATCTATATCACCCTGTTTTCGAGCACCTTACATACCTTCCCCTACATCGCTGTGTTTTTGTGCACCTCTCATACCTCACACTATATCGCTGTGCCTTGCGCACCTCTCATACCTTCCCCTATACCGCTGTGTTTTCACTCACCTCTCATAACTTCTCCTATATCACTGTTTTTTTTTTCACCTCTCGTACCTTCCCTAATATCGCTGCATTTCCATGCACATCTAATCACGTCCCCTATATCGCTGTGTATTCACGCACATCCCATAGCATCCCCTATATCGCTGTGCCTTGTGCACCTCTCATACCTTCCCCTATATCGCTGTCTTTCTGCGCACATCCCATAGATTCACCTTTATCGCTGTGTTATTGCTCACCTCTCATAGCTTCCCCTGTATCACCGTGCTTTTGCTCACCTCTCATAGATTCCCCTATATCGCCCTGTTTTCATGCACCTCCCATACCTTCCCCAATATCGTTGTGTTTTCATGCTCCTCTCATGCCCTCCCCTATATCGCTGTGTTTTCACGCACCTCTCTTAACTTTTCCTATATTGCTGTATTTTTGCGCACTTCTCATAACTTCCCCTATATCGCCGTGTTTTTATGCACATCTCATAACGTCCCCTATATCGCTGTGTTTTTCGAGCACCTCCCATTCCTTCCCGTGTATATCTCTGTGTTTTCGTGCACCTTTCATACCTTCCCCTATATCGCTGTTGTCGCACACCTCTCATAACTTCTCCTATATCACTGTGTTTTTTGTGCACCTCTCATACCTCACACTATATCGCTGTGCCTTGTGCACCTCTCATACCTTCCCCTATATCGCTGTGTTTTCACACACCTCTCATAACTTCTCCTATATCACTGTGTTTTTTTTTTTCACCTCTCGTACCTTCCCTAATATCGCTGCATTTCCATGCACATCTAATCACGTCCCCTATATCGCCGTGTTTTTATGCACATCTCATAACGTCCCCTATATCGCTGTGTTTTCGAGCACCTCCCATTCCTTCCCGTGTATATCTCTGTGTTTTCGTGCACCTTTCATACCTTCCCCTATATCGCTGTTTTCGCACACCTCTCATAACTTCTATATCACTGTGTTTTTGTACACCTCTCATACCTTTCCTAATATCGCTGCATTTTCATGCACATCTCATCACGTCCCGTATATCGCTGTGTTTTCACGCACCTCTCATAGCTTCCCCTATATCGCTGTCTTTTCGCGCACATCCCATAGATTCAGCTTTATCGCTGTGTTTTTGCTCACCTCTCATACCTTCCCCTATATCACCTTGTTTTTGCGCACATCCCATAGCTTCCATTATATTGCCCTGTTTTTGCGCACCACTCATGTCTTCCCCTACATCGCTGTGTTTTCATGCTCCTCTCATGCCCTCCCCTATATCGCTGTGTTTTCACGCACCTCTCTTAACTTTTCCTATATTGCTGTATTTTTGCGCACTTCTCATAACTTCCCCTATATCGCCGTGTTTTTATGCACATCTCATAACGTCCCCTATATCGCTGTGTTTTCGAGCACCTCCCATTCCTTCCCGTGTATATCTCTGTGTTTTCGTGCACCTTTCATACCTTCCCCTATATCGCTGTTTTCGCACACCTCTCATAACTTCTATATCACTGTGTTTTTCTACACCTCTCATACCTTTCCTAATATCGCTGCGTTTTCATGCACATCTCATCACGTCCCGTATATCGCTGTGTTTTCACGCACCTCTCATAGCTTCCCCTATATCGCTGTCTTTTCGCGCACATCCCATAGATTCAGCTTTATCGCTGTGTTTTTGCTCACCTCTCATACCTTCCCCTATATCACCTTGTTTTTGCGCACATCCCATAGCTTCCATTATATTGCCCTGTTTTTGCGCACCTCTCATGTCTTCCCCTACATCGCTGTGTTTTCTCGCACCTCTGATGCATTTGCCTGTAATGCCAAGTTTTCGCGCACCTCTCATACTTTCCCCTATATCGCCGTGTTTTCGCGCACCTCTCATAGCTTCCCATATATCGCTGTGTTTTCATACACATCTCATAACGTCCCCTATATCACTGTGTTTTCGCGTACCTCCCATAGCATCCCCTATATCGCTGTGCCTTCGTGCACTGCTCATACCTTCCCCTATATCGCCGTGTTTTCATGCACATCTCATAACGTCCCCTATATTGCTGGGTTTTCACGCACCTCTCATAACTTCCCCTATATCTCCCTGTTTTTGCGCACCTCTCATAACTTCCCCTATATCGCTGTGTTTTCGCACACCTCTCATGGATTCTCGACTATCGCCGTGTATTCATGCACATCTCATACCTTCCCCTATATCGATGTCTTTTCGCACACATCCCATAGATTCACCTTTATCACTGTGTTATTGCTCACCTCTCATAGCTTCCCCTACATCGCCGTGTTTTTGCGCACCTCTCATAACTTCCCCTATATCGCTGTATTGTTATGCACATCTGATAATGTCCCCTATATCGCTGTGAATTCGCGCACCTCCCATAGCATCCCCTATATCGCTGTGCCTTCGGGCACCTCTCATACCTTCCCCCTATATCGCCCTGTTTTCGCTCACCTCCCATTCCTTCACCTATATCGCTGTGTTTTCACGCACCTCTCTTAACTTTTCCTATATTGCTGTGTTTTTGTACACCTCTCATAACTTCCCCTACATCGCTGTGTTTTCAGGCACCTCTCATGACTTCCCCAATATCGCCGTGTGTTCATGCATATCTCATACCGTCTCCTATATCGCTGTGTTTTCGCGCACCTCTCATAGCTTCGCCTACATCGCTGTTTTCGCGCACATCCCATAGCTTCACCTTGATCGCTGTGTTATTGCTCACCTCTCATAGCTTACCCTATATCGTCGTGTTTTCACGCACCTTGCATGTCTTCACCTATATCACTATGTTTTCGCTCCTATCATTACTTCCCCTATATCGTTGTGTTTTCTCGCACCTCTGATACATTCTCCAGTATTGCCATGTTTTCGCGCACCTCTTACAATTTCCCCTATATCGCCGGGTTCACGCACACCTCTCATACCTTCCCCTATATCACTGTTTTTTTGCGCATGTCCCATAGCTTCCCCTATATCGCTGTGTTTTCGCGCACCTCTCATACCTTCCCCAATATCACCCTGTTATCACGCACATCGCCTAGCTTCAATATATATTGCCCTGTTTTCGTGCACCTCTCATGTCTTCCACTATATCACTGTGTTTTCGCGCACCTCCCATAGCATCCCTTATATTGCTGTGTCTTCACGCACCTCTCATACCTTCCTCTATATCGCCCTGTGTTCGCGCACCTTCCATACCTTTCCCTATATCGCTGTTTTCATGCACCTCTCATACCTCCCCCTGTATCGCTGTGTTTTCACGCACCTCTCATAATTTCTCCTATATCGCCATATTTTTGCGCACCACTCATGGCTTCCCCCAATATCGCCGTGTTTTCATGCACATCTCTTAATGTCCCATATATTGCTGTGTATTCGCGCACCTTGCGTAGCATCCCATATATGGCTGTGACTTCGCGCTCCTCTCATACCTTCCCCCATGTTGCCCTGTCTTCGCACACCTCCCATAGCGTCGCCTATATCGCTGTGTTTTCGCTCACCTTTCATACCTTCCCCTATATCGCCCTGTTTTCATGCACATCCCATAGCTTCCACTATATTGCCCTGTTTTCTCGCACCTCTCATGTATTCCACTACATCGCTGTGTTTTCACGCACCTCTCATACCTCCCCCTATATCGCCGTGTTTTTATGCACATCTCATTCGGTCCCCTATATCACTGTGTTTTCGCGCACCTCCCATAGCATCCCCTATATCGCTGTGCCTTCGCGCACCTCTCATACCTTCCACAATATCGCCCTGTTTTGGCGCAGCTCCCATACCTTCCCCTATATCGCAGTGTTTTTGTGCACCTCTCATACCTTCCCTAATATCGCCCTGTTTTCGCGCATCTCCCAGACCTTCCCTTGTATCGCTGCATTTTCGTGCACCTCTCATACCTTCCCGTATATAGCCCAGTTTTCGCGCACCTCCTATACCTTCCCTTGTATCACTGCATTTTCGTGCACCTCTCATACCTTCCCCTATATCGCTCTGTTTTAATGCACATCTCATAACGTCCCCTATTTCGCTGTGTATTCATGCACCTCCCATAACATTCCCTATATCGCTCTGCCTTCACGCACCTCTCATACCTTCCCCTATATTACCGTCTTTTCATGCACATCTCATAACGTCCCCTATATTGCTGGGTTTTCACGCACCTCTCATAACTTCCCCTATATCGTCCTGTTTTCACACTTCTCTCATACCTTCACCTATATCACTGTGTTTTCACGCACCTCTCATAACTTCCCCTACATGGCTGTGTTTTCGCACACCTCTCATGGTTTCCCGTCTATCGCCGTGTATTCATACACATCTCATACAGTCCCGTATATCGCTGTGTTTTCACACACCTCTCATAACTTCTCCTATATCGCTGTGTTTTTGTGCACCTCTCATACCTTCCCTAATATCGCTGCGTTTTCATGCACATCTCATCACGTCCCCTTTATCGCTGTGTATTCACGCACCTCCCATAGCATCCCCTATATCGCTGTGCATTGCGCACCTCTCATACCTTCCTCTATATCGCTGTCTTTTCACGCACATCCCATAGATTCACCTTTATCGCTGTGTTATTGCTCACCTCTCATAGCTTCCCCTGTATCGCCGTGTTTTTGCTCACCTCTCATAGCTTCCCCTATATCGCCGTGTTTTCGTGCACCTCTCATGTCTTCACCGAGATCGCTATGTTTTCGCTCCTCTGATTACTTCCACTATATCGCTGTGTTTACTCGCACATCTGATACATTCTCCCGTATCGCCGTGCTTTCGCGCACCTCTCATAATTTCCCCTATCTCGCCGTGTTCTCGCACATCTCTCATACCTTCCCCTATATCACTGTGTTTTCGCGCATGTCCCATAGCGTCCCCTATATCGCTGTGCTTTCGCGCACCTCTCATACCTTCCCCTATATCACCCTGTTTTTGTGCACATCCCATAGATTTCACTATATTGCCCTGTTTTTGCGCACCTCTCATGTATTCCACTACATCGCTGTCTTTTCTCGCACCTCTGATGCATTTGCCTGTAATGCCAAGTTTTCGCGCACCTCTCATACTTTCCCCTATATCGCCGTGTTTTCGCGCACCTCTCATAGCTTCCCATATATCGCCGTGTTTTCATACACATCTCATACCGTCCCCTATATCACTGTGTTTTCGCGCACCTCCGATAGCATCCCCTATATCGCTGTGCCTTCGTGCACTTCTCATGCCTTCCCATATATCGCCGTGTTTTCATGCACATCTCATAACGTCCCCTATATTGCTGGGTTTTCACGCACCTCTCATAACTTCCCCTATATCTCCCTGTTGTTGCGCACCTCTCATAACTTCCCCTATATCGCTGTGTTTTCGCACACCTCTCATGGATTCTCGACTATTGCCGTGTATTCATGCACATCTCATACCGTCCCCTATATCGCTGTGTTTTCGCACACCTCCCATAGCATCCCCTATATCACTGTGCCTTCGTGCACTTCTCATACCTTCCCCTATATCGCCCTGTTTTCGCACACCTCCCATACCGTCCCCTATATCGCTGTATTTTCTCACACCTCTCATACCTTCCCCTATATCGCCGTGTTGTTATGCACATCTCATAACGTCCCCTATATCGCTGTGTATTCGTGCACCTCCCATAGCATCCCTTATATCGCTGCGTTTTCGTGCTCCTCTCATACCTTCCCCTATATTGCCCTGTTTTCGCGCAACTCCTATACCTTCCCTTATATCGCTGCGTTTTTATGTACCTCTCATACCTCCCCGAATATCGTTGTGTTTTCACGCACCTCTCATAAATTCTCCTATATTGCTGTATTTTTGCGCACCTCTCATAGCGTCCCCTATATTGCTCTGTATTTGTGCACCTCCCATTCCTTCCCCTATATCGCTGTGTTTTCGTGCTCCTGTCATAACTTCCCTAATATCGCTGCGTTTTCATGCACATCTCATCACGTCCCCTATATCGCTGTGTATTCTCGCACCTCCCATAGCATCCCCTATATCGCTGTGCCTTGCGCACCTCTCATACATTCCCCTATATCGCTGTCTTTTCACGCATATCCCATAGATTCACCTTTATCGCTGTGTTATTGCTCACCCCTCATAGCTTCCCCTGTATTGCCGTTTTTGCTCACCTCTCATAGCTTCCCCTGTATCGTCGTGTTTTCGCGCACCTCTCCTGTCTCCCCCTATATCACTGTGTTTTCGCGCACCTTCCATAGAATCCCCTATATTGCTGTGCCTTCGCATACCTCCATTAACTTCATCTATATCACCCTGTTTTCGAGCACCTTACATACCTTCCCCTATATCGCTGTGTTTTTGTGCACCTCTCATACCTCACCCTATATCGCCGTGCCTTGCGCACCTCTCATACCTTCCCCTATATCACCGTTTTCACGCACCTCCCATTCCTTCACCTATATTGCTGTTCTCGTGCACCTCTCATACCTTCCCCTATATCGCTGTGTTTTCACACACCTCTCATACCTTCCCTAATATCGCTGCATTTTCATGCACATCTCATCACGTCTCCTATATCGCTGTGTATTCACGCACATCCCATAGCATCCCCTATATCGCTGTGCCTTGCGCACCTCTCATACATTCCCCTATATCGCTGTCTTTCTGCGTACATCCCATAGATTCACCTTTATCGCTGTGTTATTGCTCACCTCTCATAGCTTCCCCTGTATCACCGTGTTTTTGCTCACCTCTCATAGATTCCCCTATATCGCCCTGTTTTCGTGCACCTCCCATACCTTCCCCGATATCGTTGTGTTTTCGTGCTCCTCTGATACCTTCCCCTATATCGCTGTGTTTTCACGCACCTCTCTTAACTTTTCCTATATTGCTGTGTTTTTGTACACCTCTCATACCTTCCCCTATATCGCTGTGTTTTCAGGCACCTCTCATGGCTTCCCCAATATCGCCGAGTATTCATGCATATCTCATACCGTCCCCTATATCACTGTGTTTTCGCGCACCTCTCATAGCTTCGCCTACATCGCTGTTTTCGGGCACATCCCACAGCTTCACCTTGATCGCTGTGTTATTGCTCACCTCTCATAGCTTCCCCTACATCGCCGTGTTTTTGCGCACCTCTCATAACTTCCCCTATATCGCTGTATTGTTATGCACATCTGATAATGTCCCCTATATCGCTGTGAATTCGCGCACCTCCCATAGCATCCCCTATATCGCTGTGCCTTCGGGCACCTCTCATACCTTCCCCTATATCGCCCTGTTTTCGCTCACCTCCCATTCCTTCACCTATATCGCTGTGTTTTCACGCACCTCTCTTAACTTTTCCTATATTGCTGTGTTTTTGTACACCTCTCATAACTTCCCCTACATCGCTGTGTTTTCAGGCACCTCTCATGACTTCCCCAATATCGCCGTGTGTTCATGCATATCTCATACCGTCTCCTATATCGCTGTGTTTTCGCGCACCTCTCATAGCTTCGCCTACATCGCTGTTTTCGCGCACATCCCATAGCTTCACCTTGATCGCTGTGTTATTGCTCACCTCTCATAGCTTACCCTATATCGTCGTGTTTTCACGCACCTTGCATGTCTTCACCTATATCACTATGTTTTCGCTCCTATCATTACTTCCCCTATATCGTTGTGTTTTCTCGCACCTCTGATACATTCTCCAGTATTGCCATGTTTTCGCGCACCTCTTACAATTTCCCCTATATCGCCGGGTTCACGCACACCTCTCATACCTTCCCCTATATCACTGTTTTTTTGCGCATGTCCCATAGCTTCCCCTATATCGCTGTGTTTTCGCGCACCTCTCATACCTTCCCCAATATCACCCTGTTATCACGCACATCGCCTAGCTTCAATATATATTGCCCTGTTTTCGCGCACCTCTCATGTCTTCCACTATATCACTGTGTTTTCGCGCACCTCCCATAGCATCCCTTATATTGCTGTGTCTTCACGCACCTCTCATACCTTCCTCTATATCGCCCTGTGTTCGCGCACCTTCCATACCTTTCCCTATATCGCTGTTTTCATGCACCTCTCATACCTCCCCCTGTATCGCTGTGTTTTCACGCACCTCTCATAATTTCTCCTATATCGCCATATTTTTGCGCACCACTCATGGCTTCCCCAATATCGCCGTGTTTTCATGCACATCTCTTAATGTCCCATATATTGCTGTGTATTCGCGCACCTTGCGTAGCATCCCATATATGGCTGTGACTTCGCGCTCCTCTCATACCTTCCCCCATGTTGCCCTGTCTTCGCACACCTCCCATAGCGTCGCCTATATCGCTGTGTTTTCGCTCACCTTTCATACCTTCCCCTATATCGCCCTGTTTTCATGCACATCCCATAGCTTCCACTATATTGCCCTGTTTTCTCGCACCTCTCATGTATTCCACTACATCGCTGTGTTTTCACGCACCTCTCATACCTCCCCCTATATCGCCGTGTTTTTATGCACATCTCATTCGGTCCCCTATATCACTGTGTTTTCGCGCACCTCCCATAGCATCCCCTATATCGCTGTGCCTTCGCGCACCTCTCATACCTTCCACAATATCGCCCTGTTTTGGCGCAGCTCCCATACCTTCCCCTATATCGCAGTGTTTTTGTGCACCTCTCATACCTTCCCTAATATCGCCCTGTTTTCGCGCATCTCCCAGACCTTCCCTTGTATCGCTGCATTTTCGTGCACCTCTCATACCTTCCCGTATATAGCCCAGTTTTCGCGCACCTCCTATACCTTCCCTTGTATCACTGCATTTTCGTGCACCTCTCATACCTTCCCCTATATCGCTCTGTTTTAATGCACATCTCATAACGTCCCCTATTTCGCTGTGTATTCATGCACCTCCCATAACATTCCCTATATCGCTCTGCCTTCACGCACCTCTCATACCTTCCCCTATATTACCGTCTTTTCATGCACATCTCATAACGTCCCCTATATTGCTGGGTTTTCACGCACCTCTCATAACTTCCCCTATATCGTCCTGTTTTCACACTTCTCTCATACCTTCACCTATATCACTGTGTTTTCACGCACCTCTCATAACTTCCCCTACATGGCTGTGTTTTCGCACACTCTCTCATGGTTTCCCGTCTATCGCCGTGTATTCATACACATCTCATACAGTCCCGTATATCGCTGTGTTTTTCACACACCTCTCATAACTTCTCCTATATCGCTGTGTTTTTTGTGCACCTCTCATACCTTCCCTAATATCGCTGCGTTTTCATGCACATCTCATCACGTCCCCTTTATCGCTGTGTATTCACGCACCTCCCATAGCATCCCCTATATCGCTGTGCATTGCGCACCTCTCATACCTTCCTCTATATCGCTGTCTTTTCACGCACATCCCATAGATTCACCTTTATCGCTGTGTTATTGCTCACCTCTCATAGCTTCCCCCTGTATCGCCGTGTTTTTTGCTCACCTCTCATAGCTTCCCCTATATCGCCGTGTTTTCGTGCACCTCTCATGTCTTCACCGAGATCGCTATGTTTTCGCTCCTCTGATTACTTCCACTATATCGCTGTGGTTTACTCGCACATCTGATACATTCTCCCGTATCGCCGTGCTTTCGCGCACCTCTTCATAATTTCCCCTATCTCGCCGTGTTCTCGCTACATCTCTCTCATACCTTCCCCTATATCACTGTGTTTTCGCGCATGTCCCATAGCGTCCCCTATATCGCTGTGCTTTCGCGCACCTCTCATACCTTCCCCTATATCACCCTGTTTTTTGTGCACATCCCATAGATTTCACTATATTGCCCTGTTTTTGCGCACCTCTCATGTATTCCACTACATCGCTGTCTTTTCTCGCACCTCTGATGCATTTGCCTGTAATGCCAAGTTTTCGCGCACCTCTCATACTTTCCCCTATATCGCCAGTGTTTTCGCGCACCTCTCATAGCTTCCCATATATCGCCGTGTTTTCATACACATCTCATACCGTCCCCTATATCACTGTGTTTTCGCGCACCTCCGATAGCATCCCCTATATCGCTGTGCCTTCGTGCACTTCTCATGCCTTCCCATATATCGCCGTGTTTTCATGCACATCTCATAACGTCCCCTATATTGCTGGGTTTTCACGCACCTCTCATAACTTCCCCTATATCTCCCTGTTGTTGCGCACCTCTCATAACTTCCCCTATATCGCTGTGTTTTCGCACACCTCTCATGGATTCTCGACTATTGCCGTGTATTCATGCACATCTCATACCGTCCCCCTATATCGCTGTGTTTTCGCACACCTCCCATAGCATCCCCTATATCACTGTGCCTTCGTGCACTTCTCATACCTTCCCCTATATCGCCCTGTTTTCGCACACCTCCCATACCGTCCCCTATATCGCTGTATTTTCTCACACCTCTCATACCTTCCCCTATATCGCCGTGTTGTTATGCACATCTCATAACGTCCCCTATATCGCTGTGTATTCGTGCACCTCCCATAGCATCCCTTATATCGCTGTGTTTTCGTGCTCCTCTCATACCTTCCCCTATATTGCCCTGTTTTCGCGCAACTCCTATACCTTCCCTTATATCGCTTGCGTTTTTATGTACCTCTCATACCTCCCCGAATATCGTTGTGTTTTCACGCACCTCTCATAAATTCTCCTATATTGCTGTATTTTTGCGCACCTCTCATAGCGTCCCCTATATTGCTCTGTATTTGTGCACCTCCCATTCCTTCCCCTATATCGCTGTGTTTTCGTGCTCCTGTCATAACTTCCCTAATATCGCTGCGTTTTCATGCACATCTCATCACGTCCCCTATATCGCTGTGTATTCTCGCACCTCCCATAGCATCCCCTATATCGCTGTGCCTTGCGCACCTCTCATACATTCCCCTATATCGCTGTCTTTTCACGCATATCCCATAGATTCACCTTTATCGCTGTGTTATTGCTCACCCCTCATAGCTTCCCCTGTATTGCCGTTTTTGCTCACCTCTCATAGCTTCCCCTGTATCGTCGTGTTTTCGCGCACCTCTCCTGTCTCCCCCTATATCACTGTGTTTTCGCGCACCTTCCATAGAATCCCCTATATTGCTGTGCCTTCGCATACCTCCATTAACTTCATCTATATCACCCTGTTTTCGAGCACCTTACATACCTTCCCCTATATCGCTGTGTTTTTGTGCACCTCTCATACCTCACCCTATATCGCCGTGCCTTGCGCACCTCTCATACCTTCCCCTATATCACCGTTTTCACGCACCTCCCATTCCTTCACCTATATTGCTGTTCTCGTGCACCTCTCATACCTTCCCCTATATCGCTGTGTTTTCACACACCTCTCATACCTTCCCTAATATCGCTGCATTTTCATGCACATCTCATCACGTCTCCTATATCGCTGTGTATTCACGCACATCCCATAGCATCCCCTATATCGCTGTGCCTTGCGCACCTCTCATACATTCCCCTATATCGCTGTCTTTCTGCGTACATCCCATAGATTCACCTTTATCGCTGTGTTATTGCTCACCTCTCATAGCTTCCCCTGTATCACCGTGTTTTTGCTCACCTCTCATAGATTCCCCTATATCGCCCTGTTTTCGTGCACCTCCCATACCTTCCCCGATATCGTTGTGTTTTCGTGCTCCTCTGATACCTTCCCCTATATCGCTGTGTTTTCACGCACCTCTCTTAACTTTTCCTATATTGCTGTGTTTTTGTACACCTCTCATACCTTCCCCTATATCGCTGTGTTTTCAGGCACCTCTCATGGCTTCCCCAATATCGCCGAGTATTCATGCATATCTCATACCGTCCCCTATATCACTGTGTTTTCGCGCACCTCTCATAGCTTCGCCTACATCGCTGTTTTCGGGCACATCCCACAGCTTCACCTTGATCGCTGTGTTATTGCTCACCTCTCATAGCTTACCCTATATCGTCGTGTTTTCTCGCACCTCTGATACATTCTCCTGTATTGCCATGTTTTCGCGCACCTCTTACAATTTCCCCTATATCACCGTGTTCACGCACACCTCTCATACCTTCCCCTATATCACTGTTTTTTTGCGCATGTCCCATAGATTCCCCTATATCGCTGTGTTTTCGCGCACCTCTGATACATTCCCCTGTATCACCCTGTTATCACGCACATCGCCTAGCTTCCACTATATTGCCCCGTTTTCGCGCACCTCTCATGTCTTCCCCTATATCACTGTGTTTTTGCACACCTCCCATAGCATACCCTATATTGCTGTGCCTTCACACACCTCTCATACGTTCCTCTATATCGCCTTGTTTTCGAGCACCTCCCATACCTTCCCCTTATCGCTGTGCTTTCGTGTACCTCTCATACCTTCCCCTATATCACTGTGTTTTCGTGCACGCCCTTTAGCGTCCCCTATATCGCTGTGTTTTCGCGCACCTCTCATACCTTCCACTACTTTGCTGTGTTTTCTGGCACCTCTGATGCATTCCCATGGAACGCCAAGTTTTCGCGCACCTCTCATACTTTCCCCTATATCGCCGTGTTTACGCGCACCTCTCATACCTCCCCGTATATCGCCATGTTTTTATGCACATCTCATACCGTCTCCAATATCACTGTGTTTTCGCGCACCTCCCATAGCATCCCCTATATCGCTGTGCCTTCGTGCACCTCTCATACCTTCCCCTATATTGCACTGTTTTCGCGCACCTCCTATACCTTCCCTTATATCGCTGCGTTTTCGTGCACCTCTCATACCTTCCACTATATCGCTGTGTTTTCATGCACATCTCATAACGTCCCCTATTTCGCTGTGTATTCGTGCACCTCACATAACATCCCCTATTTCTCTGTGCCTTCGCGCACCTCTCATACCTTCCCCTATTTCGCCGTGTTTTCATGCACATCTCATAACGACCCCTATTTCGCTGTGTGTTCGTGCACCTCACATAATATCCCCTATTTCTCTGTCCCTTCGCGCACCTCTCATACCTTCCCCTATATCGCCGTGTTTTCATGCACATCTCATAACGTCCCCTATATCGCTGGGTTTTTACGCACCTCTCATAACTTCCCTTATATCGTCCTGCTTTCGAGCACCTCCCATACCTTCCACTATATCGCTGTGTTTTCGTTTACCTCTCATACCTACCTCTATATCGCTGTGTTTTCACGCACCTCTCATACCTTCTCATATATTGCTGTATTTTTGCGCACCTCTCATAAATTCCCCTATATTGCCGTTTTTTTATGCACATCTCATAAAGTCACCTATTTCGCTGTGTATTCGTGCACCTCCCATAACATCCCCTATATCGCTGTGCCTTCGTGCACCTCCCATACCTTCCCCTATATCGCCCTGTTTTTGCCCACCTCCTATACCTTCCCTTATATCGCTGTGTTTTCACACACCTCTCATAACTTCTCCTATTTTGCTGAATTTTTGCGCACCTCTCATAACTTCCCGTATATCGCCGTGTTTTTATGCACATCTCATAACGTCCCCTATGTTGCTGTGTATTCGTGCACCCTCCATTACTTCCCCCATATCGCTGTGTTTTCGTGCACATTTCATACCTTCCCCTATATCGCTGTGTTTTCGCACAACTCTCATAACTTCTCTTATATCACAGTGTTTTTGTGCACCTCTCATAACTTCCCTAATATCGCTGCGTTTTCATGCACATCTCATCACGTCCCCAATATCGCTGTGTATTCACACACCTCCCATAGGATCCCCTATATCGCTGTGCCTTGCGCACCTCTCATAGCTTCCCCTATATCGCTGTCTTTTCGCGCAGATCCCATAGATTCACCTTTATCGCTGTGTTATTGCTCACCTCTCAAAGCTTCCCTGTATCGCCCTGTTTTTGCTCACCTCTCATAGCTTCCCCTATATCTCCGTGTTTTCGTGCCCTTCTCATGTCTTCACCTAGATCGCTATGTTTTCGTTCCTCTCAATACTTCCCCTATATCGCTGTTTTCTCGCACATCTGATACATTCTCCCGTATCGCCGTGTTTTCGCACACCTCTCATAATTTCCCCTATATCGCCATGTTGTCGCACACTTCTCATACCTTTCCCTATATCACTGTGATTTCACACATGTCTCATTGCATCCCCTATATCGCCGTGTTTTCGCGCACCTATCATAGCTTCCCATATATCGCTGTGTTTTCATACACATCTCATACCATCCCCTATAACACTGTTTTCGCGCACCTCCCATAGCATCCCCTATATCGCTGTGCCTTCGTGCACCTCTCATACCTTTCCGTATATCGCCGTGTTTTCATGCACATCTCATAACGTCCCCTCTATCGCCGTATTTTTGCTCACCTCTCATAACTTCCTCTATATCGCCCTGTTTTCGCTCACCTCTCATAACTTCCCCTTTATCGCTGTGTTTTCTCGCACCTCTGAAACATTCCCCTGCATCACTATGCTTTCGCACACCTCTTATAATTTCCCCTATATTGCCGTGTTCTCACAGACCTCTCATACCTTCCCCAATATCACTGTGTTTTTGCGCACATCTCATAGCGTCCCCTATATCGCTGTGTTTTCTCGCAACTCTGATGCATTCCCCTGTATCGCCGTGTTTTCGGGCACATCCCATAGCTTCCACTATATTGCCCTGTTTTTGTGCACCTCTCATGTCTTCTCCTATATCACTGTGTTTTCGCGCACCTCCCATAGCATCCCCTAAATAGCAGTGCCTTCGCGCACCTCTCTTGCCTTCCCCTATATCGCCCTGTTTTCACGCACTTCCCATACATTCCCCTATATCGCTGTGTTTTCATGCACCTCCCATAGCGTCCCCTATATCGCTGTGTTTTCGCGAACCTCTCATACCTTCCCCTATATCGCCCTGTTTTCGCGCATATCCCATAGCTTCCACTATATTGCCCTGTTTTCGCGGAACTCTCATGTCTTCCCCCACATCACTGTGTTTTCTCGCACTTCTGATGCATTCCCATGTAACGCCAAGTTTTCGCGCATCTTTCATACTTTCCCCTATATCGCTGTGTTTTCACACATCTCTCATGGTTTCCTCAATATCGCCGTGTATTCATGCACGTCCCATAGCGTCCCCTATATCGCTGTGTTTTCTCGCACCTCTGATGCATTCCCCTATATCGCCGTGTTTTCGGGCACATCCCATAGCTTCCACTATATTGCCCTGTTTTTGTGCACCTCTCAGGTCTTCTCCTATATCACTGTGTTTTCGCGCACCTCCCATAGCATCCCCTATATAGCAGTACCTTCGCGCACCTCTCTTGCCTTCCCCTATATCGCCCTGTTTTTGCGCACATCCCATACATTCCCCTATATCGCTGTGTTTTCATGCACCTCCCATAGCATCACCTATATTGCTGTGCCTTCGCGCACGTCCCATAGCGTCCCCTATATCGCTGTGTTTTCGCGGAACTCTCATGTCTTCCCCTATATCACTGTGTTTTCTCGCACTTCTGATGCATTGCCATGTAACGCCAAGTTTTCGTGCATCTTTCATACTTTCCCCTATATCGCCGTGTTTTCGCGTACCTCTCATATCTTCCCCTATATCACTATGTTTTCCTACACATCTGATACCGTCCCCTATATCACTGTGTTTTCGCGCACCTCTCACACCTTCCTCTATATCGCCCTGTTTTCGCGCACCTCCTATACTTTCCCCTATGTCGCTGTGTTTTCATGCATCTCTCATGGCTTCCTCAATATCGCCGTGTATTCATTCACGTCTCATACCGTCCCCTATATCGCTGTGTTTTCGCGCACCTCCCATAGCTTCGTCTACTTTGCTGTTTTCGCACACCTCTCATACCTTCCCCTATATCGCTGTCTTTTCGCGCACATCCCATAGCTTCACCTTTATCGCTGTGTTATTGCTCATCTCTCATAGCTTCCCCTATATCGCCGTTTTTTCGCACACCTCGCATGTCTTCACCTATATCGCTATGTTTTCGCTCCAATCGTTACTTCCCCTATATGGCTGTGTTTTCTCGCACCTCTGAAACATTCCCCTGTATCACCATGTTTTCGCACACCTCTTATAATTTCATCTATATTGCCGTGTTCTCGCAGACCTCTCATACCTTCCCCTATATCACTGTGTTTTTGCGCACGTCCCATAGCGTCCCCTATATCACTGTGTTTTCTCACACCTCTGATGCATTCCCCTGTATCGCCGTGTTTTCGAGCACATCCCATAGCTTCCACTATATTGCCCTGTTTTTGTGCACCTCTCATGTCTTCTCCTATATCACTGGGTTTTCGCGCACCTCCCATAGCATCCCCTAAATATCAGTGCCTTCGCGCACCTCTCTTGCCTTCCCCTATATCACCCTGTTTTCGCGCACTTCCCATACATTCCCCTATATCGCTGTGTTTTCATGCACCTCCCATAGCATCTCCTATATTGCTGTGCCTTCGCGCACTTCTCTTACCTTCACCTATATAGCCCTGTTTTCGCGCACCTCCCATACATTCCCCTATATCGCTGTGTTTTCGTGCACCTCTCATACCTTCCCCTATATCGCTGTGTTTTCACGCACCTCTCATAACTTCTCCTACATTACTGTATTTTTGCGCACCTATCATAACCTCCCCTATATCACTGTGTTTTCGCGCACGTCCCATAGCGTCCCCTATATCGCTGTGTTTTCGCGAACCTCTCATACCTTCTCCTATATCGCCCTGTTTTCGCGCATATCCCATAGCTTCCACTATATTGCCCTGTTTTCACGGAACTCTCATGTCTTCCCCCACATCACTGTGTTTTCTCACACTTCTGATGCATTCCCATGTAACACCAAGTTTTCGCGCATCTCTCATACTTGCCCCTATATCGCCGTGTTTTCGCGTACATCTCATATCTTCCCCTATATCACCATGTTTTCATACACATCTCATACCGTCCCCTATATCACTGTGTTTTCGCGCACCTCCCATAGCAGTCCCTATATCGCTGTGCCTTCATGCACCTCTCATACCTTCCCCTATATCGCCCTGTTTTCGTGCACCTCCTCTACTTTCCCCTATATCGCTGTGTTTTCACGCATCTCTCATGGCTTCCTCAATATCGCCGTGTATTCATGCACGTCCCGTAGCGTCCCCTATATCGCTGTGTTTTCTCGCACCTCTGATGCATTCCCCTGTATCGCCGTGTTTTCGGGCACATCCCATAGCTTCCACTATATTGCCCTGTTTTTGTGCACCTCTCAGGTCTTCTCCTATATCACTGTGTTTTCGCGCACCTCCCATAGCATCCCCTATATAGCAGTGCCTTCGCGCACCTCTCTTGCCTTCCCCTATATCGCCCTGTTTTCGCGCACTTCCCATACATTCCCCTATATCGCTGTGTTTTCATGCACCTCCCATAGCATCACCTATATTGCTGTGCCTTCGCGCACCTCTCTTAACTTCCCCTATATAGCCCTGCTTTCGCACACCTCCCATACATTCCCCTATATCGCTGTGTTTTCATGCACCTCCCATAGCATCACCTATATTGCTGTGCCTTCGCGCACCTCTCTTACCTTCCCCTATATAGTCCTGTTTTCGCGCACCTCCCATACATTCCCCTATATCGCTGTGTTTTCGTGCACCTCTCATACCTCCCCCTATATCGCTGTGTTTTCGCGCACCTCTCATAACTTCTCCTATATCGCTGTATTTTTGTGCACCTCTCATGGCTTCCCCAATATCGCCGTGTTTTCATGCACATCTCTTAACGTCCCCTATATCGCTGTGTATTCGCGCACCTCCCATAGAGTCCCCTATATCGCTGTGTTTTACGCACCTCTCATACCTTCCCCATATCGCCCTGTTTTCGCGCACATTCCATATCTTCCACTATATTGCCCTGTTTTCGCGCACCTCTCATGTCTTCCCCTACATCGCTGTGTTTTCTCGCACTTCTGATGCATTCCCATGTAACGCCCAGTTTTCGCGCACCTCTCATACTTTCCCCTATATCACCGTGTTTTCGCGTACCTCTCATAGCTTCCCCTATATCACCGTGTTTTCATACACATCTCATACCGTCACCTATATCACTGTGTTTTCGCGCACCTCCCATAGCATCCCCTATATCGCTGTGTCTTCGTGCACCTCTCATACCTTCCCCTATATCGCCCTGTTTTCGCGCTCCTCCTATAATTTCCCCTATATCGCTGTGTTTTCACGCACCTTGCATGGCTTCCCCAATATCGCCGTGTATTCGTGCTCGTCTCATACCGTCCCCTATATCACTGTGTTTTCGTGCACCTCTTATAATTTCCCCATATCGCCGTGTTCTCGCAGACCTCTCATACCTTCCCCTATATCACTGTGTTTTAGCGCAAGTCCCATAGCGTTCCCTATATCGCTGTGTTTTCTCGCACCTCTGATGCATTCCCCTGTATCTCCGTGTTGTTGCGCACATCCCATAGCTTCCACTATATTGCCCTGTTTTTGCGCACCTCTCATGTCTTCCCCTATTTCACTGTGTTTTCGCGCACCTCCCATAGCATCCCCTATATTGCTGTGCCTTCGAGCACCTCTCATACCTTCCCCTATATCGCCCTGTTTTCGCGCACCTCCCATACATTCTCCCATATCGCTGTGTTTTCAAGCACCTCTCATAATTTCTCCTATATCGCTGTCTTTTCGCGCACATGCCAGAGCTTCACCTTTATCGCTGTGTTATTGCTCACCTCTCATAGATTCCACTATATCGCTGTGTTTTCTCGCACATCTGATACATTCTCCTGTATGCCGTGTTTTTGCGCACCTCTCATAATTTCGCCTATATCGCCCTGTTCTCGCACACCTCTCATACCATCCCCTATATCACTGTGTTTTCGCGCACATCCCATAGCTTCCACTATATTGCTCTGTTTTCGCGCACCTCTCATGTCTTCCCCTACATCGCTGTGTTTTCTCACACCTCTGATGCATTACCCTATAACGCCAAATTTTCATGGACCTCTCCTACTTTCCCCTATATCGCCGTGTTCTCGCGCAGCTCGCATACCTTCCCCTATATCACTGTGTTTTCCCGAATCTCTCATACCTTCCCCTACATCACTGTGTTTTCTCGCACTTCTGATGCATTCCCATGTAACGCCAAGTTTTCGCGCACCTCTCATACTTTCCCCTATATCGCAGTGTTTTCGCGTACCTCTCATAGCTTCCCCTATATCACCATGTTTTCATACACATCTCATACCGTCCCCTATATCACTGTGTTTTCGTGCACCTCCCATAGCAGCCCCTATATCGCTCTGCCTTCGTGCACCTCTCACACCTTCCCCTATATCGCCCTGTTTTCGCGCACCTCCTACACTTTCCCCTGTATCGCTGTGTTTTCACGCATCTCTCATGGCTTGCTCAATATCGCCGTGTATTCATGCACGTCTCATACCGTCCCCTATATCGTTGTGTTTTCGCGCACATCCCATAGCTTCACCGTTATCGCTGTGTTATTGCTCATCCCTCATAGCTTCCCCTATATCGCCGTTTTTTCGCACACCTTGCATGTCTTCACCTGTATCGCTATGTTTTCGCTCCAATCATTACTTCCCCTATATCGCTGTGTTTTCTCGCACCTCTGAAACATTCCCCTGTATCACCATGTTTTCGCACACCTCTTATAATTTCTCCTATATCGCCGTGTTCTCGCAGACCTCTCATACCCTCCCCTATATCACTGTGTTTTTGCGCACGTCCCCTATATCGCTGTGTTTTCTCGCACCTCTGATGCATTCCCCTGTATCGCCGTGTTTTCGGGCACATCCCATAGCTTCCACTATATTGCCCTGTTTTTGTGCACCTCTCATGTCTTCTCCTATATCACTGTGTTTTTGCGCACCTCCCATAGCATCCCCTATATAGCAGTGCCTTCGCGCACCTCTCTTGCCTTCCCCTATAACACCCTGTTTTCGCGCACTTCCCATACATTCCCCTATATCGCTGTGTTTTCATGCACCTCCCATAGCATCCCCTATATTGCTGTGCCTTCGCGCACCTCTCTTACCTTCACCAGCCCTGTTTTCGCGCACCTCCCATACATTCCCCTATATCGCTGTGTTTTCGTGCACCTCTCATACCTCCCCCTATATCGCTGTGTTTTCACGCACCTCTCATAATTTCTCCTATATCGCTGTATTTTTGTGCACCTCTCATGGCTTCCCCAAAATCGCCGTGTTTTCAATCACATCTCTTAACGTCCCCTATATCGCTGTATATTCGCTCACCTCTCATAGAGTCCCCTATATCACTGTGTTTTCGCGCACCTCTCATACCTTCCCCATATCGCCCTGTTTTTGCGCACATTCCATAGCTTCCACTATATTGCCCTGTTTTCGCGCACCTCTCATGTCTTCCCCGACATCGCTGTGTTTTCTCGCACTTCTGATGCATTCTCATGTAACGCCAAGTTTTCGCGCACCTCTCATACTTTCCCCTATATCACCGTGTTTTCGCGTACCTCTCATAGCTTCCCCTATATCACTGTGTTTTCACGCACGTCCAATGGAGTCCCCTATATTGCTGTGTTTTCGCGCAGCTCTCATACCTTCCCCTATATCGCCCTGTTTTCATTGACATCCCATACCTCTCACGAAATTGCCCTATTTTCGTGCACCTCTCATGTCTCCCCTATATCGCTGTGTTTTCTCGCACCTCTGATGCATTCCCCTGTATCGCCGTGTTTTTGCACACCTCTCATACTTTCCCCTATATCGCTGTGTTTACACGCATCTCTCATTTCTTCCTCGATATCTCCGTGTTTTCATGCACATCTCATACCGTCCCCTATATCACCGTGCCTTTGCGCACCTCTCATATCTTCCCCTATATCGCTGTGTTTTCATGCACCTCTCATACCTTCACACCTTCCCCTATATCGCTGTGTTTTCACTCACCTCTCATAACTTCTCATATATCACCGTGTTTTCGCGGACCTCTCATAATTTCCCCTATATAGCCATGTTCTCGCACACCTCTCATACCTTCCACTATATCACTGTGTTTTCGCGCACATCCCATAGCATCCACTGTATCGCTGTGTTTTCGGGCACCTCTCATACCTTTCCCTGTATCGCCATGCTTTCGCGCATATCCCATAGCTTCCCCTATATCGCCCTGTTTTCGCGCACCTCCCATACCTTCCCCAATATCGCTGTGTTTTCGAGCACCTCTCATAATTTCTCCTATATCGCTGTAGTTTTGTGCACCTCTCATGGCTTCCCCAATATCGCCGTGTTTTCATACACATCTCATAACGTCTCCTATATCTCTGTGTATTCACGCACCTCCCATAGCATCCCCTATATCGCTGTGCCTTCGCGCACCGCTCGTACCTTCCCCTATATTGCCCTGTTTCCCGCGCACCTCCCATGGCTTCGCATACATCGCTGTGTTTTTGCGCACCTCTCATACCTTCCCCTATATCGCCCTGTTTTCGCGCACATCCCATAACTTCAACTTTATCGCTGTGTTATTGCTTACCTCTCATAGCTTCCCCTATATCGCTGTGTTTCCGCTCCTCTCATTACTTCCCCTATATCGCTCTGTGTTCTCGCACTTCTGATACTGTTCCCTGTATCAACGTGTTTTCGCTCAACTCTCATAATTTCACTTATATCGCCCTGTTCTCGCACACCTCTCATATCTTCCCCTACATCACTGTGTTTTCACGCACGTCCAATAGCGTCCCCTATATCGCTATGTTTTCACGCACCTCTCATGTCTTCCTCTATATCACTGTGTTTTCGTGCACCTCCCATACCATCACCTATATTGCTGTGCCTTCGCACACCTCTCATGCCTTTCCCTATATCGCCCTGTTTTCGAGCACCTCCCATACCTTCCCCAATATCGCTGTGTTTTCGTGCACCTCTCATAACTTCTCCTATATCACTGTATTTTTGCGCAGCTCTTATACCTTCCCCTATATTGCCGTGTTTTCATGCACATCTCATAACGTCCCCTATATCGCTGTGTATTCACGCACATCCCATAGCATCCCTTATATTGCTGTGCCTTCGCGCGCCTCTCACACCTTCCCCTATATCGCCCCGTTTTCACGCACCTTCCATACCTTCCCCTATATCGCTGTGTTTTCACGCACCTCTCATAACTTCTCCTGCAGTGCTGTATTTTTGAGTACCTCTCATAACTTCCCCTATATTGCCGTGTTTTTATGCACATCTCATAACGTCCCCTATATCGCTGTGCCTTAGCGCACCTCTCATACCTTCCCCTATGTCGCCCTGTTTTCGCACACCTCCCATACCGTCCCCTGTATCGCTGTATTTTCGCACACCTCTCGTGGCTTCCCCAATATCGCCGTGTTTTCATGCACATCTCATAACGTCTCCTATATCTCTGTGTATTCACGCACCTCCCATAGCATCCTCTATATCGCTGCCTTTGCGCACCGCTCATACATTCCCCTATATTGCCCTGTTTCCCACGCACCTTCCATAGCTTCGCCTACATCGCTGTGTTTTTGCGCACCTCTCATACCTTCCCCTATAGCGCCCTGTTTTCGCACACATCCCTTAACTTCACCTTTATCGCTGTGTTATTGCTTACCTCTCATAGCTTCCCCTATATCGCTGTGTTTTCGCGCACCTCTCATGTCTTCACCTATATTACTGTGTTTTCGTGCACCTCCAATACCATCCCCTATATTGCTGTGCCTTCGCACACCTCTCATACCTTTCCCTATATCGCCCTGTTTTCGAGCACCTCCCATACCTTCCCCTGTATCGCTGTGTTTTCGTGTACCTCTCATACCTCCCCCTATATCGCTGTATTTTCACGCACCTCTCATAACGTCCCCTATATCGCTGTGTATTCGCGCACCTCCCATAGCATCCCCTATATCGCTGTGCCTTCGCGTACCTCTCATACCTGCCCCTATATCGCCCTGTTTTCGAGCACCTCCTATACCTTCCCCTGTATCGCTGTGTTTTCGTGTGCCTCTCATACCTCCCCCTATATCGCTGTGTTTTCACAGACCTCTCATAACTTTTCCTATATCACTGAGTTTTTGTGTACCCCTCATACCTTCCCTAATATCGCTGAGTTTTCATACACATCTCATCACGTCCCCAATATCGCTGTGTATTCGCGCACCTCTCATAGCATCCCCTATATCGCTGTGTTTTCGTGTACCTCTCATACCTCCCCTTATATCGCACAGTTTTCACGCACCTCCGATTCCTTCCCCTATATCGCTGTGTTTTCGTGCACCTTTCATACCTTCCCCTATATGGCTGTGTTTTCACACACCTCTCATAACTTCTCCTATATCACTGAGTTTTTGTGCACCTCTCATACCTTCCCTAATATCGCTGAGCTTTCATGCACATCTCATCACGTCCCCTATATCGCTGTGTATTCGCGCACCTCCCATAGCATCCCCTATATCGCTGTGCCTTGCGCACCTCTCATAGTTTCCCTTATATCGCTGTCTTTTTGCGCACATCCCATAGATTCAGCTTTATCGCTGTTTTATTGCTCACCTCTCATACCTTCCCCTGTATCGCCGTGTTTTTGCTCACCTCTCATGTCTTCACCTAGATCGCTATGTTTTCGCTCCTCTCAATACTTCCCCTATATCGCTGTATTTTCTCGCACAATGGATACATTCTCCCGTATCGCTGTGTTTTCGCACACCTCTCATTATTTCCCCTATATCGCCATGTTCTCGCGCACCTCTCATACCTTCCCCTATATCGCCCTGTTTTCGCGCACATCCCATACCTTCCACTATATTGCCCGGTTTTCGTGCACCTCTCAAGTCTTCCACTACATCGCTGTGTTTTCTGGCACCTCTGATGGTTTCCCCTGTAACGCCAAATTGTCGCGCACCTCTCATACTTTCCCCTATATCGCCGTGTTTACGTGCACCTCTCATACCTCCCCCTATATCGTCATGTTTTTATGCACATCTAATACCGTCTCCTATATCGCTGTGTTTTCGCGCACTCCCATAGCATCCCCTATATCGCTGTGCCTTTGTGCACCTCTCATACCTTCCCCTATATCGCCCTGTTTTTGCGTACCTCCTATACCTTCCCTTATATCGCTGCGTTTTCGTGCACCTCTCATACCTTCCCCTATATGGCTGTGTTTTCATGCACATCTCATAACGTTCCCTATATCGCTGTGTATTCGTGCACCTCCCATTCCTTCCCAAATATATCTCTGTGTTTTCATGCACCTTTCATAACTTCTCCTATATCACTATGTTTTTGTGCACCTCTGATAACTTCCCTGATATCATGCGTTTTCATGCACATCTCATCACGTCCCCTATATCGCTGTGTATTCATTCACCTCCCATAGCATCCCCTATATCGCTGTGCCATGCGCACCTCTCATAGCTTCCCCTATATCGCTGTGTTTTTGCTCACCTCTCATAGCTTCCCCTATATCGCCGTATTTTCGCGCACCTCTCATGTCTTCACCTAGATCGTTATGTTTTCGCTCCTCTCAATACTTCCCCTATATCGCTGTGTTTTCTCGCACATCTGATACATTCTCCCGTATCGCCGTGTTTTCGCACACCTCTCATACCTTACCCTAAATCACTGTGTTTTCGCGCACGTCTGATTGCGTCCCCAATATCGCTGTGCCTTGCGCACCTCTCATACCTTCCCCTATATCGCTGTCTTTTCGCGCACATCCTATAGATTAACCTTTATCGCTGTGTTATTGCTCACCTCTCATAGCTTCCCCTGTATAGCTGTGTTTTTGCTCACCTCTCATAGCTTCCCCTATATCGCCGTATTTTCGCGCACCTCTCATGTCTTCACCTAGATCGCTATGTTTTCGCTCCTCTCAATACTTCCCCTATATCGCTGTGTTTTCTCGCACATCTGATACATTCTCCCGTATCGCTGTGTTTTCGCACACCTCTCATCATTTTCCCTATATCGCCATTTTCTCGCACACCTCTCATACTTTCCCCTATATCACTGTGTTTTCGCGCAGATTCCATTGCGTCCCCTATATCGCCCTGTTTTCGTGCACATCCCATAGCTTCCACTATATTCCCCTGATTTTGCGCACCTCTCATGTATTCCACTACATAGCTGTCTTTTCTGGCACCTCTGATGCATTCCCCTGTAACGCCAAGTTTTCGCGCAACTCTCATACCTCCCGCTATATCGCCATGTTTTTATGCACATCTCATACCGTCTCCTATATCGCTGTGTTTTCGCTCACCTCCCATAGCATCCCCTATATCGCTGTGCCTTCGTGCACCTCTCTTACCTTCCCCTATATCGCTGTGTTTTCTCGCACCTCTGATACATTCTCCTGAATTGCCATGTTTTCGCGCACCTCTTACAATTTCCCCTATATCGCCGTGTTCTCGCACACCTCTCATACCTTCCCCTGTATCACATTTTTTTTGTGCATGTCCCATAGCGTCCCCTATATCGCTGTGTTTTCTCGCACCTCTGATACATTCCCCTGTATCGCCGTGACTTTGCGCACATCCCATAGCATCCCTTGTATTGCTGTGCCTTCACGCACCTCTCATACCTTCCCCTATATCGCCCTGTTTTCGCGCACCTTCCATACCTTCCGCTATATCGCTGTGTTTTCATGCACCTCTCATACCTCCCTCTATATCGCTGTGTTTTCACGCACCTCTCATAATTTGTCCTGTATCGCCGTATTTTTGCACACCTCTCATGGTTTCCCCAATATCGCCGTGTTTTAATGCACATCTCTTAACGTCCCATATATCGCTGTGTATTCGCGCACCTGCCATAACATCCCCTATATCGCTGTACCTTCACGCACCTCTCATACCTTCCCCTATGTCGCCCTGTTTTCGCACACCTCCCATACCGTCCCCTATATCGCTTTATTTTCGCACACCTCTCATGGCTTCCCCAATATCGCCGTGTTTTCATACACATCTCATAACGTCTCCTATATCTCTGTGTATTCACGCACCTCCCATAGCATCCCCTATATTGCTGTGCCTTCGCGCACCGCTCGTACCTTCCCCTATATTGCCCTGTTTCCCGCGCACCTCCCATGGCTTCGCATACATCGCTGTGTTTTTGCGCACCTCTCATACCTTCCCCTATATCGCCCTGTTTTCGCGCACATCCCATAACTTCAACTTTATCGCTGTGTTATTGCTTACCTCTCATAGCTTCCCCTATATCGTTGTGTTTCCGCTCCTCTCATTACTTCCCCTGTATCGCTCTGTGTTCTCGCACTTCTGATACTGTTCCCTGTATCAACGTGTTTTCGCTCAACTCTCATAATTTCACTTATATCGCCCTGTTCTCGCACACCTCTCATATCTTCCCCTACATCACTGTGTTTTCACGCACGTCCAATAGCGTCCCCTATATCGCTATGTTTTCACGCACCTCTCATGTCTTCCTCTATATCACTGTGCTTTCGTGCACCTCCCATACCATCACCGATATTGATGTGCCTTCGCACACCTCTCATGCCTTTCCCTATATCGCCCTGTTTTCGAGCACCTCCCATACCTTCCCCAATATCGCTGTGTTTTCGTGCACCTCTCATAACTTCTCCTATATCACTGTATTTTTGCGCAGCTCTTATACCTTCCCCTATATTGCCGTGTTTTCATGCACATCTCATAACGTCCCCTATATCGCTGTGTATTCGCGCACATCCCATAGCATCCCTTATATTGCTGTGCCTTCGCGCGCCTCTCATACCTTCCCCTATATCGCCCCGTTTTCACGCACCTTCCATACCTTCCCCTATATCGCTGTGTTTTCACGCACCTCTCATAACTTCTCCTGCAGTGCTGTATTTTTGAGTACCTCTCATAACTTCCCCTATATTGCCGTGTTTTTATGCACATCTCATAACGTCCCCTATATCGCTGTGTATTCGCACACCTCCCATAGCATCCCCTATATCACTGTGCCTTCGTGCACCTCCGATTCCTTCCCCTATATCACTGTGTTTTCGTGCACCTTTCATACCTTCCCCTATATGGCTGTGTTTTCACACACCTCTCATAACTTCTCCTATATCACTGAGTTTTTGTGCACCTCTCATACCTTCCCTAATATTGCTGAGTTTTCATGCACATCTCATCACGTCCCCTATATCGCTGTGTATTCGCGCACCTCCCATAGCATCCCCTATATCACTGTGCCTTGCGCACCTCTCATAGTTTCCCTTATATCGCTGTCTTTTTGCGCACATCCCATAGATTCAGCTTTATCGCTGTTTTATTGCTCACCTCTCATAGCTTCCCCTGTATCGCCGTTCTTTTGCTCACCTCTCATGTCTTCACCTAGATCGCAATGTTTTCGCTCCTCTCAATACTTCCCCTATATCGCTGTGTTTTCTCGCACAATTGATACATTCTCCCGTATCGCTGTGTTTTCGCACACCTCTCATTATTTCCCCTATATCGCCATGTTCTCGCGCACCTCTCATACCTTCCCCTAAAGCGCCCTGTTTTCGCGCACATCCCATACCTTCCACTATATTGCCCGGTTTTCGTGCACCTCTCAAGTCTTCCACTACATCGCTGTGTTTTCTGGCACCTCTGATGGTTTCCCCTGTAACGCCATATTTTCGTGCACCTCTCATAATTTCCCCTATATCGCCGTGTTTATGCGCACCTCTCATACCTCCCCCTATATCGCCATGTTTTTATGCACATCTCATACCGTCTCCTATATCGCCGTGTTTTTATGCACATCTCATAACGTCCACTATATTGCTGTGTCTTCGCCCACCTCTCATACCTTCCCCTATATCGCTGTGTTTTCACACACCTCTCATAACTTCTCCTCTATCGCTGTGTTTTTGTGCACCTCTCATACCTTCCCTAATATCGCTGCGTTTTCATCCACAACTCATAGCGTCCCCTATATCGCCCTGTTTTCGAGCACCTCCAATGGCTTCGCCTACATCGCTGTGTTTTCACGCACCTCTCATAGCTTCCTCTATATCGTTGCCTTTACGCGCACATCCCATAGCTTCACCTTTATCGCTGTGTTATTGCTCACCTCTCATAGCTTCCCTATTTCGCCGAGTTTTTGTGCACCTCTCAAGTCTTCACCTATTTCGCTGTGTTTCCGCTCCTCTCATTACTTCCCCTATATCGCTCTGAGTTCTCGCAATTCTGATACATTCTCCTGTATCGCCGTGTTCTCGCACACCTCTCATATCTTCCCCTATATCACTGTGTTTTCGCGCACGTCCAATAGCGTCCCTTATATCGCTTTGTTTTCGCGCACCTCTCATGTCTTCCCCAGTATCACTGTGTTTTCACACACCTCCCATAGCATCCCCTACATTGCGGTGCCTTCGCACACCTCTCGTACATTCCCCTATATCACCCTGTTTTCGAGTACCTCCCATACCTTCCCCTATATCGCTGTGTTTTCATGCACCTCTCATAACTTCTCCTATATTGCTGTACTTTTGCGCACCTCTCATAACATCCCTTATATCGCCGTGTTTTTATGCACATCTCATAATGTCCCCTATATCGCTGTGCCTTGCGCACCTCTCATACCTTCCCCTATATCGCTCTTTTTTCGCGCACCTCCCATAGCTTCCCCGATATCGCAGTGTTTTCGTGCACCTCTCATACCTTCCCCTATATCGCTGTTTTTTCGCGCACCTCTCAGGGCTTCCCCAATATCGCCGTGTATTCATACACATCTCATACCGTCCCCTATATCGCTGTGTTTTCGCGCACCTCCCATAGCTTCGCCTACATTGCTGTTTTCGCACACCTCTCATACATTCCCCTATATCGCTGTTTTTTCGCGCACATCCCATAACTTCACCTTTATCGCTGTTATTGCTCACCTCTCATACCTCCCCCAATATGGCAGTGTTTTCACGCACCTCTCATAACTTCCACTATATTACCCTGCTTTCACGCACCTCTCGTGTCTTCCCCTATATCACTGTGTATTCGCGCACCTCCCATAGCATCCCATATATTACTGTGTTTTTGTGCACCTCCCATAGCATCCCCTATACCGCTGTGCCTTCGCGCACTTCTCATACCGTCCCCTATATCGCTGTCTTTTCGCGCACACCCCATAGATTCACCTTTATCGCTGTGTTATTGCTCGCCTCTCATAGCTTCTCCTATATCGCCGTGTTTTTGCTCACCTCTCATGGCTTCCCCTATATCACCGTGTTTTCGCGCACCTCTCAGGTCTTCAGCTAGATCGCTATGTTTTCGCTCCTCTCATTACTTCCCCTATATCCCTGTGTTTTCTCACACATCTGATACATTCTCCCGTATCGCCGTGTTTTCTTCGCACCTCTCAGGATTTCCCCTATATCGCTGTGTTCTTCCACACCTCTCATGTCTTCCCCTACATCGCTGTTTTTTCTCGCAACCCTGATGCATTCCCTTGTACCGCCAAGTTTTCGCGCACCTCTCATACTTTCCCCTATATCGCCGTGTTTTCGCGCACGTCCCATAGCGTCGCCTATATTGCTGTGTTTTCGGGCACCTCTCATACCTTCCCCTATATCACCCTGTTTTCGCGCAGCTCCCATATCTTCCCCTATAACACTATGTTTTCGTGCACCTCTCATACGTTCCCTATATCGCTGTGTTTTCATGCACCTCTCATAACTTCTCCTATATCGCTGTATTTTTGCCCATGTCTCATACCTTCCCCTATATTGCTGTGTTTTCATGCACATCTCATAACGTCTCCTATATCGCCCTGTTTTCGTGCACTTCCCATACCTTCCCCTATATTGCTGTGTTTTCGTGCACCTCTCATACCTTCCCCTATATCGCTGTGTTTTCACGCACCTCTCATAACTTCTCCTATATCGCTGTGTTTTCACGCACCTCTCATAACTTCTCCTATATCACTGTGTTTTTGCACACCTCTGATACCTTCCCCTATATTGCTGTGTTTTCACGCACTTCTCATGGCTTCCCCAATATTGCCGTGTATTCATGAACATCTCATACCGTCCCCTATATCGCTGTGTTTTCGCGCACCACCCATAGCTTCGCCTGCATTGCTGTTTTCGCACACCTCTCATACATTCCCCTATATCGCTGTCTTTTTGCGCACATCCCATAGCTTCACCTTTATTGCTGTGTTATTGCTCACCTCTCTTAGCTTCCCCTATATCGCCGTGTTTTCGCGCACCTCGCATGTCTTCACCTATATCACTATGTTTTCGCTCCTATCATTAATTCCCCTATATCGCCATGTTTTCACGCACCTCTTATAATTTCCCATATATCGCCGTGTTCTCGCACACCTCTCATACCTTCCCCTATATCACTGTGTTTTCGCGCACGTCCCATAGCGTCCCCTATATCGCTGTGTTTTCTCGCACCTCTGATACATTCCCCTGTATCGCCGTGTTTTCGAACACATACCATAGCTTGCACTATATTGCTGTGCCTTCGCGCAGCTCTCATAGCTTCCCCTATATCGCCCTGTTTTCACACACCTCCAATACCTTCCCCTATATCGCTGTCTTTTCGCACACCTCTCATGGCTTTCCCAATTTGGCCGTGTTTTCATGCACATCTCATAACGTCCCTTAGATTGCTGTGTATTCACGCACCTCCCATAGCATCCCCTACACCGCTGTGCCTTCGCGCACCTCTCATAGCGTCCCCTATATTGCCCTGTTTCCCATGGCTTCGCCTACATCGCTGTGTTTTCGCGCACCTCTCATAGCTTCCTCTATATCGCTGTCTTTTCGCGCACATCCCATAGCTTCACCTTTATCGCTGTGTTATTGGTCACCTCTCATAGTTTCCCCTATTTCGCCGTGTTTTCGCGCACCTCTCATGTCTTCACCTATATCGGTGTTTCCGCTCCTCTCATTACTTCCCCTATATCGTTCTGAGTTCTCGCACTTCTGATGCATTCCCCTGTATCACCGTGTTTTCGTACACCTCTCATAATTTCCCCTATATCGCCGTGTTCTCGCACACCTCTCATATCTTCCCATATACCACTGTGTTTTCGCGCACGTCCAATAGCGTCCCTTATATCGCTGTGTTTTCACGCACCTCCCATAGAATCCCTTACATTGCTGTGCCTTCGCACACCTCTCATACCTACCCCTATATCGCTGTTCCTTTGCGCACCTCTCATACCTTCCCCTATATCGCCCTGTTTTCGCACACCTCCCATACCTTCCCCTATATTGCTGTGTTTTCGCTTCACCTCTCATGGTTTTCCCAATATCGCAGTGTTTTCATGCACATCTCATAACGTCCCCATATCGCTGTGTATTCACGCACCTCCCATAGCATCCCTTATACCGCTGTGCCTTCGCGCACCTCTCATAGCGTCCCCTATATTGCCCTGTTTCCCATGGCTTCGCCTACATCGCTGTGTTTTCGCGTACCTCTCATAACTTCCTCTATATCGCTGTCTTTTTACGCACATCCCATAGCTTCACCTTTATCACTGTCTTATTGCTCACCTCTCATAGCTTCCCCTATTTCGCTGTGTTTTCGTACACCTCTTATATCTCCCGCTATATTGCTGTGTTTTCACGCATCTCTCATAACTTCTCCTATATTGCTGAGTTTTTGTGCACCTCTCATACCTTCCCTAATATCGCTGCGTTTTCATGCACATCTCATAACGTCCCCTATATCGCTGTGTATTCACGCACCTCCTATAGCATCCCCTATATCGCTGTGCCTTGCGCACCTCTCATACCTTTCCATATATCGCTGTCTTTTCGCACACATCCCATAGGTTCACCTTTATCGCTGTGTTATTGCTCACCTCTCATAGCTTCGCCTATATCGCCGTGTTTTTGCTCACCTCTCATAGCTTCCCCTATATCGTCGTGTTTTCACACACCTCCCATGTCTTCACCTAGATCACTATGTTTTTGCTCCTCTCATTACTTCCCCGATATCGCTGTTTTCTCGCACCTCTGATACATTCTCCCTTATCGCCGTGTTTTCGCGCACATCTCATAATTTCCCCTATATCGCCGTCTTCTCGCACACCTCTCATACCTTCCCCTATATCGCTGTATTTTCGCGCACGTCCCAAAGCATCCCCTATATCGCTGTTTTCGCGCACCTCTCATACCTTCCCCTATATCGCCCTGATTTCGCGCACATCCCATAGCTTCCACTATATTACCCTGTTTTCGCACACCTCTCATGACTTCCCCTACATCGTTGTGTTTTCTCGTACCTCTGATGTATTCCCCTGTAACGTCAAGTTTTCGCGCACCTCTCATACATTGCACTATATCGCCCTGTTTTCGAGCACCTCCCATACCTTCCCCTATTTCGCTGTGATTTCGTGCACGTCTCATACCTCCCCCATTTCGTTGTGTTTTCACGCACCTCTCATAGGTTCTCCTATATCTCTATATTTTTTCGCACATCTCATACCTTCCCCTATATTGCCGTGTTTTCATGCACATCTCCTAACGTCCCCTATATCGCTGTGTATTCGCGCACCTCCCATAGCATCCCCTATATCGCTGTGCCTTCGCGCACCTCTCATACCTTCCCCTATATTGCCCTGTTTTCGCGCACCTCCCATTCATTCTCCTATGTCGCTGTGTTTTTGTGAACCTCTCATACCTTCCCTAATATCGCTGCGTTTTCATGCACATCTCAAAACGTCCTGTATGTCGCTGTGTATTCACGCACCTCCCATAGCATCCCCTATATCGCTGTGCCTTGCGCACCTCTCATACCGTCCCCTATATTGCCGTGTTTTCGCGCACCTCTCATAGCTTCCCCTATATCGCCGTGTTTTCATACAAATCTCATAACGTCCTCTATATCGCCCTGTTTTCGAGCACCTCCCCTACCTTCCCCTGTATCGCTGTTTTCGTGCACCTGTCATACCTCCCTCTATATCGCTGTGTTTTCACGCACCTCTCTTAACTTATCCTATATCGCTGTGTTTTTGTGCACTTCTTATATCTTCCCTAATATCGCTGCTTCTTCCTGCACATCTCATAACGTCCCCTATATCGCTGTGTATTCATGCACCTCCTATAGCATCCCCTATATCGCTGTGCCTTGCGCACCTCCCATACCTTCCTCTATATCGCTGTCTTTTCGCACACATCTCATAGATTCAACTTTATCACTGTGTTATTGCACACCTCTCAGAGCTTCTATGGCCGTGTTTTTGCTCACCTTCATAGCTTCCCCTATATCGCCGTGTTTTCGCGCACCTCTCATGTCTTCACCTAGATCGCTATGTTTTCGCTCCTCACATTACTTCCCCTATATCGCTGTGTTTTCTCGCACCTCTGATACATCCCCCTGTATCGTCGTGTTTTCGCGAACCTCTCATAAATTCCCCTATATCGCCGTGTTTTCGCGCACGTCCCATAGCGTCCCCTATAACGCTGTGTTTTTGGGCACCTCTCATACCTTCCCCTATATTGCCGTGTTTTCATGCCCATCTCATAACGTCCCCTATATCTCTGTGTATTCGTGCACCTCCCATAGCACCCCCATATAACTGTGCCTTCGTGTACCTCTCATCCTTCCCCATATCGCTGTGTTTTCACGCACCTCTCATAACTTCTCCTATATTGCTGCACTTTTGCGCACCTCTCATAAATTCCCCTGTATCGCTGTATTTTTATGCACATCTCATAACGTCCCCTATATCACTGTGTAGTCTCGCACCTCCCATAGCCTCCCACATATTGCTGTGCCTTCGCGCACTTCTCATACCTTCACCTATATCGCCCTGTTTTCGCACACTTCCCATTCATTCTCCTATGTCGCCTTGCTTTTGTGAACCTCTCATACCTTCCCTAATATCGCTGTGTTTTCATGCAAATCTCATAACGTCCCGTATATCGCTGTGTATTCACGCACCTCCCATAGCATCCCCTATATCGCTGTGCCTTGCGCACCTCTCATACCATCCCCTATATTGTCGTGTTTTCGCCCACCTCTCATAGCTTCCCCTATATCGCCGTGTTTTCATACAAATCTCATACCGTCCCCTATATCGCCATGTTTTCGAGCACCTCCCATACCTTCCCCTGTATCGCTGTGTTTTTATGCACATCTCATAATGTCCCCTATATCACTGTGTAATCGCGCACCTCCCATAGCCTCCCACATATTGCTGTGCCTTTGCGCACTTCTCATACATTCGCCTATATCGCCCTGTTTTCGCACACTTCCCATTCATTCTCCGATGTCGCTGTGCTTTTGTGAACCTCTCATACCTTCCCTAATATCGCTGCGTTTTCATGCACATCACATAACTTCCCGTATATCGCTGTGCATTCACGCACCTCCCATAGCATCCCCTATATCGCTGTGCCTTGCGCACCTCTCATACCTTCCCCTATATAGCTGTGTTTTTGCGCACCTCCCATAGCTTCACCTTAATCGCTGTGTTATTGCTCACCTTTCATAGCTTCCCCTATATCGCCGTGTTTTCGCGCACCTCGCATGTCTTCACCTATATCGCTATGTTTTTGCTCCTATCATTACTTCCCCTATATCGCTGTGTTTTCTCGCACCTCTGATACTTTCTCCTGTATTGCCATGTTTTCGCGCACTCTTACAATTTCCCCTATATTGCCGTGTTCTCGCACACCTCTCATACCTTCACCTATATCGCACTGTTTTCACACACCTCTCATACCTTCCCCTATACCGCTGTGTTTTCACGCACCTCTCATAACTTCTCCAATATTGCTGCATTTTTGCGCACCTCTCATAACTTCCCCCATATCGCTGTGTTTTTATGCACATCTCATAACGTCCCCTATATCACTGTGTAGTCGCGCACCTCCCACAGCCTCCCACATATTGCTGTGCCTTCGCGCATTTCTCATACCTTTGCCTATTTTGCCGTTTTCGCACACTTCCCATTCATTCTCCTATGTCGCTGTTTTTTTGTGAACCTCTCATACCTTCCCTAATATCGCTGCGTTTTCATGCACATCTCATAATGTCCCGTATATCGCTGTGTATTCACGCACCTCCCATAGCATCCCCTATATCGCTGTGCCTTGCGCACCTCTCATACCGTCCCCTATATTGCCGTGTTTTCGCACACCTCTCATAGCTTCCCCTATATCGCCGTGTTTTCATACAAATTTCATACCGTCCCCTATTTTGCCCTGTTTTCGAGCACCTCCCATACCTTCCCCTGTATCGCTGTGTTTTCGTGCACCTCTCATACCTCCCTCTATATCGCTGTGTTTTCACGCACCGCTCATAACTTCTCCTATATCGCTGTGTTTTTGTGCACCTCTTATATCTTCCCTAATATCGCTGCTTCTTCCTGCACATCTCATAACGTCCCCTATATCGCTGTGTATTCACGCACCTCCTATAGCATCCCCTATATCGCTGTGCCTTGCGCACCTCCCATACCTTCCTCTATATCGCTGTCTTTTCGCAGACATCCCATAGATTCAATTTTATCACTGTGCTATTGCACACCTCTCAGAGCTTCCACTCTATCGCCGTGTTTTTGCTCACCTTTCATAGCTTCCCCTATATCGCCGTGTTTTCGCGCACCTCTCATGTCTTCACCTTGATCGCTATGTTTTCGCTCCTCTCATTACTTCCCCTATATCGCTGTGTTTTCTCGCACCTCTGATACATCCCCCTGTATCGCAGTGTTTTCGCGAACCTCTCATAATTTCCCCTATATCACCGTGTTTTCGCGCACGTCCCATAGCATCCCCTATATTGCTGTGTCTTGGCACTCCTCTCATACCTTCCCCTATATCGCACTGTTTTCACGCACCTCCCATACCTCCCCCTATATTGCTGTGTTTTCGTGCACCTCTCATACCTTGCCATATATTACTGTGTTTTCACGCACCTCTCTTAAATTCTGCTATAATGCTGTATTTTTGCGCACCTCTCATACCTTCCCCCATATTGCCGTGTTTTCATGCACATCTCATAACGTCTCCTATATCGCTGTGTATTCGTGCACCTCCCATAGCCGTCTATATCACTGTGCCTTCGCGTACCTCTCATATCTTCCCCTATATCGCCCTGTTTTCGCTCACTTCCCATAACTTCCCCAATATTGCTGTGTTTTCAGGCACCTCTCATACCTTCCCATATATCGCCCTGTTTTCGCGCACATCCCATAGCTTCCACTATATCGCCCTGTTTTCGCGCACCTCCCATACCTCCCCCTATATTTCTGTGTTTTCGTGCACCTCTCATAAATTCTGCTATAACGCTGTATTTTTGTGCACCTCTCATAACTTCCCCTATATTGCTGTGTTTTCATGCACATCTCATAACGTCCCCTATATCGCTGTGTATTCGTGCACCTCCCATAACACCCCTATATAACTGTGCCTTCGCGTACCTCTCATGCCTTCCCCTATATCGCCCTGTTTTCGCTCACTTCCCATAACTTCCCCGATATCGCTGTGTTTTTGCACACCTCTCATACCTTCCCCTTTATCGCTGTGTTTTCGCGCACCTCCCATGGAGTCCCCTACATCGCTGTGTTTTCGAGCACCTCTCATACCTTCCCCTGTATCGCTGTGTTTTCACGCACCTCTCATAACTTCTCCTATATCGCTGTATTCTTGCGCACATCTCACACCTTCCCCTATATTGATGTGTATTGATGCAAATCTCATAACGTCCCCTATATCGCCCTGTTTTCGTGCACCTCCCATACCTTCCCCTATATCGCTGTATTATTGTGCACCTGTCATACCTTCCCCTATATCGCTGTGTTTTCACGCACCTCTCATAACGTCCCCTATATCGCTGTGCATTCGCGCATCTCCCGTAGCATCCCCTATATCACTGTGCCTTTGCGCACCTCTCATACCTTTCCCGATATCGCTATGTTTTCGTGCACCTCCCATAGCTTCGACTACATCGCTGTTTTCGCGCACAACCCATAGCTTCACATTGATCGCTGTGTTATTGCTCACCACCAATAGCTTCCCCTATATCGCCGTGTGTTCGCGCACCTCGCATGTCTTCACCTATATCGCTATGTTTTTGCTCCTATCATTACTTCCCCTATATCGCTGTGTTTTCTCGCACCTCTGATATATTCTCCTGTATTGCCATGTTTTCGCGCACTCTTACAATTTCCCCTTTATTGCCGTGTTCTCGCACACCTCTCATACCTTCCCCTATATCGCACTGTTTTCACACACCTCTCATACCTTCCCCTATATCGCTGTGTTTTCACGCACCTCTCATAACTTCTCGAATATTGCTGCATTTTTGCGCACCTATCATAACTTCCCCCATATCGCTGTGTTTTTATGCACATCTCATAACGTCCCCTATATCACTGTGTAGTCGCGCACCTCCCATAGCCTCCCACATATTGCTGTGCCTTCGCGCATTTCTCATACCTTCGCCTATATCGCCCTGTTTTCGCACACTTCCCATTCATTCTCCTATGTCGCTGTGTTTTTGTGAACCTCTCATACCTTCCCTAATATCGCTGCGTTTTCATGCACATCTCATAACGTCCCGTATATTGCTGTGTATCCACGCACCTCCCATAGCATCCCCTATATCGCTGTGCCTTGCGCACCTCTCATACCGTCCCCTATATTGCCGTGTTTTCGCACACCTCTCATAGCTTCCCCTATATCGCCGTGTTTTCATACAAATCTCATACCGTCCCCTATATCGCCCTGTTTTCAAGCACCTCTCATACCTTCCCCTGTATCGCTGTGTTTTCGTGCACCTCTCATACCTCCCTCTATATCGCTGTTTTCACGCATTTCTCATAACTTCTTCTATATCGCTGTGTTTTTGTGCACCTTTTATATCTTCCCTAATATCGCTGCTTCTTCCTGCACATCTCATAACGTCCCCTATATCGCTGTGTATTCATGCACCTTCTATAGCATCCCCTGTATCGCTGTGCCTTGCGCACCTCCCATACCTTCCCTTATATCGCTGTCTTTTCGCACACATCCCATAGATTCAACTTTATCACTGTGTTATTGCACACCTCTCAGAGCTTCCACTATATCGCCGTGTTTTTGCTCACCTTTCATAGCTTCCCCTATATCGCCGTGTTTTCGCGCACCTCTCATGTCTTCACCTAGATCGCTATGTTTTCGCTCCTCTCATTACTTCCCCTATATCGCTGCGTTTTCTCGCTCCTCTGATACATTCCCCTGTATCGCTGTGCCTTGCGCACCTCTCATACCTTCCCCTATATAGCTCTGTTTTTGCGCACATCTCATAGATTCACCTTTATCGCTGTGTTATTGCTCACCTCTCATAGCTTCCCCTATATCACCGTGTTTTTGCTCACCTCTCATAGCTTCCACTATATTCTTCTGCTTTCACGCACCACTCATGTCTTCCCCTATATCACTCTGTTTTCGCGTACCTCCCATAGCATCCCCAATATTGCTGTGTCTTCGCACTCCTTTCATACCTTCCCCTATATCGCACTGTTTTCGCCGATCTCCCATACCTCCCCCTATATTGCTGTTTTCGTGCACCTCTCATACCCTGCCCTATATTACTGTGTTTTCACGCACCTCTCTTAAATTCTGGTATAATGCTGTATTTTTGCGCACCTCTCATACCTTCCCCCATATTGCCGTGTTTTCATGCACATCTCATAACGTCCCCTATATCGCTGTGTATTCGTGCACCTCCCATAGCCCTCTATATCACTGTGCCTTCGCGTACCTCTCATATCTTCCCCTATATCGCCCAGTTTTCGCTCACTTCCCATAACTTCCCCGATATTGCTGTGCTTTCAGGCACCTTTCATAACTTCCCCTATATCGCCCTGTTTTCGCGCACATCCCATAGCTTCCACTATATTGCCCGGTTTTCGCGCACCTGTCATTTCATCCCCTATATCGCCCTGTTTTCGCGCATCTCCCATACCTCCCCCTATATTGCTGTGTTTTCTTGCACCTCTCATAAATTCTGCTATAACGCTGTGTTTTTGTGCACCTCTCGTAACTTACCCTATATTGCTGTGTTTTCATGCACATCTCATAACGTCCCCTATATCACTGTGTATTCGTGCACCTCCCATAACTCCCCTATATAACTGTGCCTTCGCGTACCTCTCATACCTTCGCCTATATCGCCCTGTTTTCGCTCACTTCCTATAACTTCCCCGATATCGCTGTGTTTTTGCACAACTCTCATACCTTCCCCTATATCGCTGTGTTTTCACGCACCTCTCATGGCTTCCCCAATATCGCAATGTATTCATGCACATCTCGTACTGTCCCCTTTATCGCTGTGTTTTCGCGCACCTCCCATAGCGTCCCCTATATCGCTGTGTTTTCGCGCACCTCTCATACCTTCCCCTGTATCGCTGTGTTTTCACGCACCTCTCATAACTTCTCCTATATCGCTGTATTTTTGCGCACATCTCATACCTTCCCCTATATTGATGTGTTTTCATGGAAATCTCATAACGTCCCCTATATCGCCCTGTTTTCGCGCACCTCCCATACCTTCCCCTATATCACTGTATTATTGTGCACCTCTCATACGTTCCCCTATATCGCTGTGTTTTCACGCACCTCTCATAACTTCTCCTATAACGCCGTACTTTTGCGTACATCTCATACCTTCCCCTATATTGCCGTGTTTTCATGCACATCTCATAATGTCCCCTATATCGCTGTGCATTCGCGCACCTCCCATAGCTTCGACTACATCGCTGTTTTCGCGCACAACCCATAGCTTCACCTTGATCGCTGTGTTATTGCTCACCTCTCATAGCTTCCCCTATATCGCTGTGTTTTCGCGCACCTCGCATGTCTTCACCTGTATCGCTATGTTTTTGCTCCTATCATTACTTCCCCTATATCGCTGTGTTTTCTCGTACCTCTGATACATTCTCCTGTATTGCCATGTTTTCGCACACTCTTACAATTTCCCCTATATTGCCGTGTTCTCGCACACCTCTCATACCTTCCCCTATATCGCCCTGTTTTCACACACCTTTCATACCTTCCCCTATATCGCTGTGTTTTCACGCACCTCTCATAACTTCTCCAATATTGCTGCATTTTTGCGCACCTGTCATAACTTCCCCCATATCGCTGTGTTTTTATGCACATCTCATAACGTCCCCTATATCACTGTGTAGTCGCGCACCTCCCATAGCCTCCCACATATTGCTGTGCCTTCGCGCATTTCTCATACCTTCGCCTATATCGCCCTGTTTTCGCACACTTCCCATTCATTCTCCTATGTCGCTGTGTTTTTGTGAACCTCTCATACCTTCCCTAATATCGCTATGTTTTCATGCACATCTCATAAGGTCCCGTATATCGCTGTGTATTCACGCACATCCCATAGCATCCCATATATCGCTGTGCCTTGCGTAGCTCTCATACCGTCCCCTATATTGCCGTGTTTTCGCGCAGCTCTCATAGCTTCCCCTATATCGCCGTGATTTCGAGCACCTCCCATACCTTCCCCTGTATCGCTGTGTTTTTGTGCACCTCTCATACCTCCCTCTATATCGCTGTTTTCACGCACCTCTCATTACTTCTCCTATATCGCTGTGTTTTTGTGCACCTCTTGTATCTTCCCTAATATCGCTGCTTCTTCCTGCACATCTCATAACGTCCCCTATATCGCTGTGCCTTGCGCACCTCCCATACCTTCCCCTATATCACTGTCTTTTCGCACACATCCCATAGATTCAACTTTATCACTGTGTTATTGTACACCTCTCAGAGCTTCCCTATATCGCCGTGTTTTCATAAAAATCTCATACCGTCCCCTATATCGCCCTGTTTTCGAGCACCTCCCATACCTTCCCCTGTATCGCTGTGTTTTTATGCATATCTCATAACGTCCCCTATATCACTGTGTAATCGCGCACCACCCATAGCCTCCCACATATTGCTGTGCCTTCGCGCACTTCTCATACCTTCGCCTATATCGCCCTGTTTTCGCACACTCCCATTCATTCTCCTATGTCGCTGTGCTTTTTTGAACCTCTCATACATTCCCTAATATCGCTGCGTTTTCATGCACATCTCATAACTTCCCGTATATCGCTGTGCATTCACGCACCTCCCATAGCATCCCCTATATCGCTGTGCCTTGCGCACCCCTCATACCTTCCCCTATATAGCTGTGTTTTTGCGCACATCCCATAGATTCACATTTATCGCTGTGTTGTTGCTCACCTCCCATAGCTTCCCCTATATCACCGTGTTTTTTTACTCACCTCTCATAGCTTCCACTATATTGTCCTGCTTTCACGCACCTCACATGTCTTCCCCTATATCACTGTGTTTTCGCGTACCTCCCATAGCATCCCCTATATTGCTGTGTCTTCTCACTCCTCTCATACCTTCCCCTATATTGCTGTGCCTTCGTGCACCTCTCATTCCTTCCCCTATATCGCTGTGTTTTCGTGCACCTCTCATAACTTCCACTATATTGCTGTGTTTTCACACACCTCTCATAACTTCTCCTATATCGCTGTGTTTTTGTGCACCTCTTATATCTTCCCTAATATCGCTGCGTTTTAGTGCACATCTCATAACGTCCCCTATATCGCTGTGTATTCACACACCTCCCATAGCATCCCCTTTATCGCTGTGCCTTGCGCACCTCTCATACCTTCCCCCATATCGCTGTCTTTACGCGCACATCCCATAGATTCAACTTTATCGCTGTGTTATTGCACACCTCTCACAGCTTCCCCTATATCGCTGTGTTTTTGCTCACCTCTCATAGCTTCCCCTATATCGACGTGTTTTCGCGCACCTCTCATGTCTTCACCTAGATCACTATGTTTTCGCTCCTCTCATTACTTCCCCTATATCGCTGCTTTTTCTCGCACCTCTGATACATTCTCCCATATCGCCATATTTTCGCACACCTCTCATAGCTTCCCCAATATCGCCGTGTTTTCATGCACATCCCATAACGTCTCCTATATAACTGTGTTTTCACGCACATCCCATAGCATCCCCTATATCGCTGTGCCTTTGTGTACCTCTCATATCTTCCCCTATATCACTGTGTTTTCATGCACATCTCATAACGTCCCCTATATCGCTGTGCTTTCTCGCACTTCTGATACATTCCCCTGTATCGCCGTGTATTCGCGCACCTCTCATAATTTCCTCTATATCGCCGTGTTTTTGCGCACCTCTCATTCCTTCCCCTATATCGTTGTGTTTTTGTGCACCTCTCAGACCTTCCCCTATATCGCTGTGTTTTCACACACCTCTCATAACTTCTCCTATATCACTGTGTTTTTGTGCACCTCTTATATCTTCCCTAATATCGCTGGGTTTTAATGCACATCTCATAACGTCCCCTATATCGCTGTGTATTCACGCACCTCCCATAGCATCCCCTTTATCGCTGTGCCTTGCGCACCTCTCATACCTTCCCCCATATCGTTGTCTTTACGCGCACATCCCATAGATTCAACTTTATCGCTGTGTTATTGCACACCTCTCACAGCTTCCCCTATATCGCTGTGTTTTTGCTCACCTCTCATACTTTCCCCTATATCGACGTGTTTTCGCGCACCTCTCATGTCTTCACCTAAATCGCTATGTTTTCGCTCCTCTCATTACTTCCCCTATATCGCTGTGTTTTCTCGCACCTCTGATACATTCTCCCATATCGCCGTATTTTCGCGCACCTCTCATAGCTTCCCCTATATCGCCGTGTATTCATGCACATCTCATACCGTCTCCTATATAACTGTGTTTTCGCGCACTTCTCATAACGTCCCCTATATCGCTGTGCTTTCTTGCACTTCTGATACATTCCCCTGTATTGCCGTTTTTTCGCGCACCTCTCATAATTACCTCTATATCGCCCTGTTTTTCTCGCACCTCTCATTCCTTCGCCTATATCGCTGTGTTTTCTCGTACCTCTGATACATTCTCCTGTATTGCCATGTTTTCGCACACTCTTACAATTTCCCCTATATTGCCGTGTTCTCGCACACCTCTCATACCTTCCCCTATATCGCCCTGTTTTCACACACCTTTCATACCTTCCCCTATATCGCTGTGTTTTCACGCACCTCTCATAACTTCTCCAATATTGCTGCATTTTTGCGCACCTGTCATAACTTCCCCCATATCGCTGTGTTTTTATGCACATCTCATAACGTCCCCTATATCACTGTGTAGTCGCGCACCTCCCATAGCCTCCCACATATTGCTGTGCCTTCGCGCATTTCTCATACCTTCGCCTATATCGCCCTGTTTTCGCACACTTCCCATTCATTCTCCTATGTCGCTGTGTTTTTGTGAACCTCTCATACCTTCCCTAATATCGCTGCGTTTTCATGCACATCTCATAAGGTCCCGTATATCGCTGTGTATTCACGCACCTCCCATAGCATCCCATATATCGCTGTGCCTTGCGCAGTTCTCATACCGTCCCCTATATTGCCGTGTTTTCGCGCAGCTCTCATAGCTTCCCCTATATCGCCGTGATTTCGAGCACCTCCCATACCTTCCCCTGTATCGCTGTGTTTTTGTGCACCTCTCATACCTCCCTCTATATCGCTGTTTTCACGCACCTCTCATTACTTCTCCTATATCGCTGTGTTTTTGTGCACCTCTTGTATCTTCCCTAATATCGCTGCTTCTTCCTGCACATCTCATAACGTCTCCTATATCGCTGTGCCTTGCGCACCTCCCATACCTTCCCCTATATCACTGTCTTTTCGCACACATCCCATAGATTCAACTTTATCACTGTGTTATTGCACACCTCTCAGAGCTTCCCTATATCGCCGTGTTTTCATAAAAATCTCATACCGTCCCCTATATCGCCCTGTTTTCGAGCACCTCCCATACCTTCCCCTGTATCGCTGTGTTTTTATGCATATCTCATAACGTCCCCTATATCACTGTGTAATCGCGCACCACCCATAGCCTCCCACATATTGCTGTGCCTTCGCGCACTTCTCATACCTTCGCCTATATCGCCCTGTTTTCGCACACTCCCATTCATTCTCCTATGTCGCTGTGCTTTTTTGAACCTCTCATACATTCCCTAATATCGCTGCGTTTTCATGCACATCTCATAACTTCCCGTATATCGCTGTGCATTCACGCACCTCCCATAGCATCCCCTATATCGCTGTGCCTTGCGCACCCCTCATACCTTCCCCTATATAGCTGTGTTTTTGCGCACATCCCATAGATTCACATTTATCGCTGTGTTGTTGCTCACCTCCCATAGCTTCCCCTATATCACCGTGTTTTTTTACTCACCTCTCATAGCTTCCACTATATTGTTCTGCTTTCACGCACCTCACATGTCTTCCCCTATATCACTGTGTTTTCGCGTACCTCCCATAGCATCCCCTATATTGCTGTGTCTTCTCACTCCTCTCATACCTTCCCCTATATCGCTGTGCCTTCGTGCACCTCTCATTCCCTCCCCTATATCGCTGTGTTTTCGTGCACCTCTCATACCTTCCACTATATTGCTGTGTTTTCACACACCTCTCATAACTTCTCCTATATCGCTGTGTTTTTGTGCACCTCTTATATCTTCCCTAATATCGCTGCGTTTTAGTGCACATCTCATAACGTCCCCTATATCGCTGTGTATTCACACACCTCCCATAGCATCCCCTTTATCGCTGTGCCTTGCGCACCTCTCATACCTTCCCCCATATCGCTGTCTTTACGCGCACATCCCATAGATTCAACTTTATCGCTGTGTTATTGCACACCTCTCACAGCTTCCCCTATATCGCTGTGTTTTTGCTCACCTCTCATAGCTTCCCCTATATCGACGTGTTTTCGCGCACCTCTCATGTCTTCACCTAGATCACTATGTTTTCGCTCCTCTCATTACTTCCCCTATATCGCTGCTTTTTCTCGCACCTCTGATACATTCTCCCATATCGCCATATTTTCGCACACCTCTCATAGCTTCCCCTATATCGCCATGTTTTCATGCACATCCCATAACGTCTCCTATATAACTGTGTTTTCACGCACATCCCATAGCATCCCCTATATCGCTGTGCCTTTGTGTACCTCTCATATCTTCCCCTATATCACTGTGTTTTCATGCACATCTCATAACGTCCCCTATATCGCTGTGCTTTCTCGCACTTCTGATACATTCCCCTGTATCGCCGTGTATTCGCGCACCTCTCATAATTTCCTCTATATCGCCGTGTTTTTGCGCACCTCTCATTCCTTCCCCTATATCGTTGTGTTTTTGTGCACCTCTCATACCTTCCCCTATATCGCTGTGTTTTCACACACCTCTCATAACTTCTCCTATATCACTGTGTTTTTGTGCACCTCTTATATCTTCCCTAATATCGCTGGGTTTTAATGCACATCTCATAACGTCCCCTATATCGCTGTGTATTCACGCACCTCCCATAGCATCCCCTTTATCGCTGTGCCTTGCGCACCTCTCATACCTTCCCCCATATCGCTGTCTTTACGCGCACATCCCATAGATTCAACTTTATCGCTGTGTTATTGCACACCTCTCACAGCTTCCCCTATATCGCTGTGTTTTTGCTCACCTCTCATACTTTCCCCTATATCGACGTGTTTTCGCGCACCTCTCATGTCTTCACCTAAATCGCTATGTTTTCGCTCCTCTCATTACTTCCCCTATATCGCTGTGTTTTCTCGCACCTCTGATACATTCTCCCATATCGCCGTATTTTCGCGCACCTCTCATAGCTTCCCCTATATCGCCGTGTATTCATGCACATCTCATACCGTCTCCTATATAACTGTGTTTTCGCGCACTTCTCATAACGTCCCCTATATCGCTGTGCTTTCTTGCACTTCTGATAAATTCCCCTGTATCGCCGTTTTTTCGCGCACCTCTCATAATTTCCTCTATATCGCCCTGTTTTTCTCGCACCTCTCATTCCTTCGCCTATATCGCTGTGTTTTTGTGCACCTCTCATAATTTCCCCTATATCGCCGTGTTTTCGCGCACGTCCCATAGCGTCCCCTATATCGCTGTGTTTTCACGCACCTCTCATAACCTCTCCTGTATTGCTGCATTTTTGCGCACCTCTCATAAATTCCCCTATATCGCTGTGTTTTTATGCACATCTCATAACGTCCCCTATATCACTGTGTATTCGTGCACCTCCCATAGTACCCCTATATAACTGTGCCTTCGCGTACCTCTCATACCTTCCCCTATATCGCCCTGTTTTTGCTCACTTCCCATAACTTCCCCGATATCGCTGTGTATTCAGGCACCTCTCATACCTTCCCCTATATCGCCCTGTTTTCGCGCACATCCCATAGCTTCCACTGTATTGCCCTGTTTTCGCGCACCTCTCATACCTTCCCCTATATCGCCCTGTTTTCGCTCACTTCCCATAACTTCCCCGATATCGCTGTGGTTTTGCACACCTCTCATAGCTTCCCCTATATCGCTGTGTTTTCACGCACCTCTCATGGCTTCTCCTATATCGCTGTATTTTTGTGCACATCTCATACCTTCCCCTATATTGATGTGTTTTCATACACATCTCTTAATGTCCCCTATATCGCCCTTGTTTTCGCGCACCTCCCATAGCATCCCTCTATCACTGTGGCTTCGCGCACCTCTCATACCTTCCCCTATATCGCGCTGTATTCGCGCACCTCCCATACCTTCCCCGATATCGCTGTGTTTTCATGCACCTCCCATAGCTTCACCTACATCGCTGTTTACGCGCATAACCCATAGCTTCACCTTGATCGCTGTGTTATTGCTCACCTCTCATAGCTTCCCCTATATCGCCGTGTTTTCGCGCCCCTCTCAAGTCTTCACCTATATCGCTATGTTTTTGCTCCTGTCATTACTTCCCCTATATCGCTGTGTTTTCTCGCACCTCTGATACATTCTCCTGTATTGCCATGTTTTTGCGCACTCTTACAATTTCCCCTATATTGCCGTGTTCTCGCACACCTCTCATACCTTCCCCATATCACTGTTGTTTTGCGCGCGTCCCATAGCGTCCCCTATATCGCTGTGTTTTCTCGCACCTCTTATGCATTCCCCTGTATCGCCGTGTTTTCGCGTACATCTCATACCTTCCCCTATATCGCACTGTTTTCGCGCACATCCCATACCTCCCCCTATATTATTGTGTTTTCATGCACCTCTCTAAAATTCTGCTATAATGCTGTATTTTTGCGCACCTCTCATACCTTCCCCCATATTGCCGTGTTTTCATGCACATCTCATAACGTCCCCTATATCGCTGTGTATTCGTGCACCTCCCATAGCCCCCTGTATCACTGTGCCTTCGCGTACCTCTCATATCTTCCCCTATATCGCCCTGTTTTCGCTCACTTCCCATAACTTCCCCGATATTGCTGTGTTTTCAGGCACCTCTCATACCTTCCCCTATATCGCCCTGTTTTCGCGCACATCCCATAGCTTCCACTATATTGCCCTGTTTTCGCGCACCTCCCATACCTCCCCCTATATTGCTGTATTTTCGTGCACCTCTCATAAATTCTGTTATAACGCTGTATTTTTGTGCACCTCTCATAACTTCCCCTACATTGCTGTGTTTTCATGCACATCTCATAACGTCCCCTATATCGCTGTGTATTCGTGCATCTCCCATAACTCCCCTATATAACTGTCCCTTCGCGTACCTCTCATTCCTTCCCCTATATCGCCCTGCTTTCGCTCACTTCCCATAACTACCCCGATATCGCTGTGTTTTTGCACACCTCTCATACCTTCCCCTATATCGCTGTGTTTTCACGCACCTCTCATGGCTTCCCCAATATCGCCCTGTTTTCGTGCACATCCCATAGCTTCCACTGTATTGCCCTGTTTTCGCGCACCTCTCATACCATCCCCTATATCGCCCTGTTTTCGCGCACCTCCCATACCTCCCCCTATATTGCTGTGTTTTCATGCACCTCTCCTACCTTGCCCTATATTGCTGTGTTTTCACGCACCTCTCATAAATTCTGCTATAACGCTGTATTTTTGTACACCTCTCATACCTTCCCCTATATTGCCGTGTTTTCATGCACATCTCGTAACGTCCCCTATATCGCTGTGAATTCGTGCACCTCCCATAGCACCCCTATATAACTGTGCCTTCGCGTACCTCTCATACCTTCCCCTATATCGCCCTGTTTTTGCTCACTTCCCATAACTTCCCCGATATCGCTGTGTTTTTGCATACCTCTCATATCTTCCCCTATATTGCTGTGTTTTCACGTACCTCTCATGGCTTCCACAATATCGCTGTGTTCATGCACATCTCGTACCGTCCCCTTTATCGCTGTGTTTTCGCGCACCTCCCATAGCGTCCCCTATATCGCTGTGTTTTCGCGCACTTCTCATACCTTCCACTGTATCGCTGTGTTTTCACGCACCTCTCATAACTTCTCCTATATTGCTGTATTTTTGCGCACATCTCATACCTTCCCCTATATTGATGTGTTTTCATGGAAATCTCATAACGTCCCCTATATCGCCCTGTTTTCGCGCACCTCCCATACCTTCCCCTATATCGCTGTATTATTGTGCACCTCTCATACCTTCCCCTATATCGCTGTACTTTTGCGTACATCTCATAACTTCCCCTATATTGCCGTGTTTTCATGCACATCTCATAACGTCTCCTATATCGCTGTGCATTCGCGCACCTCCCGTAGCATCCCCTATATCACTGTGCCTTCGCGCACCTCTCATACCTTCCCCTATATCGCCCTGTTTTCGTGCACCTCCCATACCTCCCCGATATCTCTATGTTTTCGTGCACCTCCCATAGCTTCGACTACATCGCTGTTTTTGCGCACAACCCATAGCTTCACCTTAATCGCTGTGTTATTGCTCACCTCTCATAGCTTCCCCTATATCGCCGTGTTTTCGCGCACCTCGCATGTCTTCACCTATATCGCTATGTTTTTGCTCCTATCATTACTTCCCCTATATCGCTGTGTTTTCTCGCACCTCTGATACATTCTCCTGTATTGCCATGTTTTCGCGCACTCTTACAATTTCCCCTATATTGCCGTGTTCTCGCACACCTCTCATACCTTCCCCTATATCGCCGTTTTCACACACCTCTCATACCTTCCCCTATATCGCTGTGTTTTCACGCACCTCTCATAACTTCTCCAATATTGCTGCATTTTTGCGCACCTCTCATAACTTCCCCCATATCGCTGTGTTTTTATGCACATCTCATAACGTCCCCTATATCACTGTGTAGTCACGCACCTCCCATAGCCTCCCACATATTGCTGTGCCTTCGCGCATTTCTCATACCTTCGCCTATATCGCCCTGTTTTCGCACACTTCCCATTCATTCTCCTATGTCGCTGTGTTGTTGTGAACCTCTCATACCTTCTCTAATATCGCTGCGTTTTCATGCACATCTCATAACGTCCCGTATATCGCTGTGTATTCACGCACCTCCCATAGCATCCCCTATATCGCTGTGCCTTGCGCACCTCTCATACCGTCCCCTATATTGCCATGTTTTCGCGCACCTCTCATAATTTCCCCTATATCGCCGTGTTTACGCGCACGTCCCATAGCGTCCCCTATAACGCTGTGTTTTCGGGCACCTCTCATACCTTCCCCTATATTGCCGTGTTTTCGCGCACCTCTCATAGCTTCCCCTATATCGCCGTGTTTTCATACAAATCTCATACCGTCCCCTATATCGCCCTGTTTTCGAGCACCTCCCATACCTCCCTCTATATCGCTGTGTTTTCACGCACCTCTCATAACTTCTCCTATATCGCTGTGTTTTTGTGCACCTCTTATGTCTTCCCTAATATCGCTGCTTCTTCCTGCACATCTCATAACGTCCCCTATATCTCTGTGTATTCGTGCACCTCCCATAGCACCCCTATATAACTGTGCCTTCGCGTACCTCTCATGCCTTCCCCCATATCGCTGTGTTTTCACGCACCTCTCATAACTTCCCCGATATCGCTGTGTATTTATGCACATCTCATAACGTCCCCCATATCACTGTGTAGTCGCGCACCTCCCATAGCCTCCCACATATCGCTGTGCCTTCGCGCACTTCTCATACCTTCACCTATATCGCCCTGTTTTCGCACACTTCCCATTCATTCTCCTATGTCGCCTTGCTTTTGTGAACCTCTCATCCCTTCTCTAATATCGCTGCGTTTTCATGCACATCTCATAACGTCCCGTATATCGCTGTGTATTCACGCACCTCCCATAGCATCCCCTATATCGCTGTGCCTTGCGCACCTCTCATACCTTCCCCTATATTGCTGTGTTTTTGCGCACATCCCATAGATTCACCTTTATCGCTGTGTTATTGCTCACCTCTCACAGCTTCCCCTATATCACCGTGTTTTTGCTCACCTCTCATAGCTTCAACTATATTGTCCTGCTGTCACGCACCTCTTATGTCTTCCCCTATATCACTGTGTTTTAGCGTTCCTCCCATAGCATCCCCTATATTACTGTGTCTTCGCACTCATCTCATACCTTCCCCTATATCGCCCTGTTTTCGAGTACCTCCCATACCTTCCCCTATATCGCTGTGTTTTCGTGCACCTTTCATACCTGCTCCTATATCGCTGTGTTTTCACTCACCTCTCATAACTTCTCCTATATTGCTGTATTTTTGCGCACCTCTCATAACTTCCCCTATTTCGCCGTGTTTTTATGCACATCTCATAACGTCCCCTATATCGCTGTGTATTCGCGCACCTCCCATAGAATCCCCTATATCGCTGTGACTTCGTGCACCTCTCATTCCTTCCCCTATATCGCTGTGTTTTCGTGCACCTCTCATACCTTCCACTATATCGCTGTGTTTTCACGCACCTCTCATAACTTCCCCTATATCGCTGTGTTTTTGTGCACCTCTTATTTCTTCCCTAATATCACTGCGTTTTAATGCACATCTCATAACGTGCCCTATATCGCTGTGTATTCACACACCTCCCTTAGCATTCCCTTTATCGCTGTGCCTTGCGCACCTCTCATACCTTCCCCCATATCACTGTCTTTACGCGCACATCCCATAGATTCAACTTTATCGCTGTTATTGCACACCTCTCACAGCTTCCCCTATATCGCTGTGTTTTTGCTCACCTCTTATAGCTTCCCCTATATCGACGTGTTTTCGTACACCTCTCAATGTCTTCACCTAGATCGCTATGTTTCGCTCCTCTCATTACTTCCCCTATATCGCTGTGTTTTCTCGCACCTCTGATACATTCACCTCTCATAGCTTCCTCTATATCGCCCTGTTTTCATGCACATCTCATAACGTCTCCTATATCACTGTGTTTTCACACACATCCCATAGCATCCCCTATATCGCTGTACCTTCGTGTACCTATCATATCTTCCCTATATCACTGTGTCTTCATGCACATCTCATAACGTCCCCTATATCGCTGTGCTTTCTCGCACCTCTGATACATTCCCCTGTATCGCCGTGTTTTCGCGCACCTCTCATAATTTCCCCTATATCGCCATGTTTTTGCGCACCTCTCATTCCTTCCCCTATATCGCTGTGTTTTTGGGCACCTCTCATACCTTCCCCTATATCGCTGTGTTTTCACACACCTCTCATTCCTTCCCCTATATCGCTGTGTTTTTGGGCACCTCTCATACCTTCCCCTATATCGCTGTGTTTTCACACACCTCTCATTCCTTCCCCTATATCGCTGTGTTTTTGCGCACCTCTTATATCTTCCCTAACATCGCTGCGTTTTAATGGCACATCTCATAACGTCCCTATATCGCTGTGTATTCACGCACCTCCCATAGCATCCCCTATATCGCTGTGCCTTGCGCACCTCACATACCTTCCCCTATATCGCTGTCTTTTCGCGCACATCCCATAGATTCAAATATATCGCTGTGTTATTGCACACCTCTCACAGCTTCCCCTATATCGCCGTGTTTTTGCTCACCTCTCATGTCTTCACCTAGATCGCTATGTTTTCGCTTCTCTCATTACTTCCCCTATATCGCTGTGTTTTCTTGCACCTCTGATACATTCTTCCATATCGCCGTGTTTTCGCACACCTATCATAGCTTCCCCTATATCGCCGTGTTTTCATGCACATCTCATACCGTCTCCTATATCATTGTGTTTTCACGCACATCCATAGCATCCCCTATAGCGCTGTGCCTTCGTGTACCTCTCATATCTTCCACTATATCGCTGTGTTTTCATGCACATCTCATAAATTCCCCTATATCGCTGTGCTTTCTCGCACCTCTGATACATTCCCCTGTTTCGCCGTGTTTTCGCGCACCTCTCATTCCTTCCACTATATCGCTGTGTTTTCGAGCACCTCTCATACCTTCCCCTATATCGCACTGTTTTCACACACATCCCATAGCTTCCACTATATTGCCCTGTTTTCGCGCACCTCTCATACCATCCCCTATATCGCCCTGTTTTCGCACATCTCCCATTCATTCTCCTATATTGCTGTGCTTTTGTGAACCTCTCATACCTTCCCTAATACCTCTGCGTTTTCATGCACATCTCATTACGTCCCGCATATCGCTGTGTATTCACGCATCTCCCATAGCATCCCCTATATTGCTGTGCCTTGCGCACCTCTCATACCTTCCCTGAAATCGCTGTGTTTTTGCGCATATCCCATAGATTCACCTTTATCGCTGTGTTATTGCTCACCTCTCATAGCTTCCCCTATATCACCGTGTTTTTGGTCACCTCTCATAGCTTCCACTATATTGTCCTGCTGTCATGCACCTCTTATGTCTTCCCCTATATCACTGTGTTTTCGCGCACCTCCCATAGCAACCCCTATATCGCTGTGCCTTGCGCACCTCTCATACCGTCCCCTATATTGCCATGTTTTCGCGCACCTCTCATAATTTCCCCTATATCGCCGTGTTTACGCGCACGTCCCATAGCGTCCCCTATAACGCTGTGTTTTCGGGCACCTCTCATACCTTCCCCTATATTGCCGTGTTTTCGCGCACCTCTCATAGCTTCCCCTATATCGCCGTGTTTTCATACAAATCTCATACCGTCCCCTATATCGCCCTGTTTTCGAGCACCTCCCATACCTCCCTCTATATCGCTGTGTTTTCACGCACCTCTCATAACTTCTCCTATATCGCTGTGTTTTTGTGCACCTCTTATGTCTTCCCTAATATCGCTGCTTCTTCCTGCACATCTCATAACGTCCCCTATATCTCTGTGTATTCGTGCACCTCCCATAGCACCCCTATATAACTGTGCCTTCGCGTACCTCTCATGCCTTCCCCCATATCGCTGTGTTTTCACGCACCTCTCATAACTTCCCCGATATCGCTGTGTATTTATGCACATCTCATAACGTCCCCCATATCACTGTGTAGTCGCGCACCTCCCATAGCCTCCCACATATCGCTGTGCCTTCGCGCACTTCTCATACCTTCACCTATATCGCCCTGTTTTCGCACACTTCCCATTCATTCTCCTATGTCGCCTTGCTTTTGTGAACCTCTCATCCCTTCTCTAATATCGCTGCGTTTTCATGCACATCTCATAACGTCCCGTATATCGCTGTGTATTCACGCACCTCCCATAGCATCCCCTATATCGCTGTGCCTTGCGCACCTCTCATACCTTCCCCTATATTGCTGTGTTTTTGCGCACATCCCATAGATTCACCTTTATCGCTGTGTTATTGCTCACCTCTCACAGCTTCCCCTATATCACCGTGTTTTTGCTCACCTCTCATAGCTTCAACTATATTGTCCTGCTGTCACGCACCTCTTATGTCTTCCCCTATATCACTGTGTTTTAGCGTTCCTCCCATAGCATCCCCTATATTACTGTGTCTTCGCACTCATCTCATACCTTCCCCTATATCGCCCTGTTTTCGAGTACCTCCCATACCTTCCCTATATCGCTGTGTTTTCGTGCACCTTTCATACCTGCTCCTATATCGCTGTGTTTTCACTCACCTCTCATAACTTCTCCTATATTGCTGTATTTTTGCGCACCTCTCATAACTTCCCCTATTTCGCCGTGTTTTTATGCACATCTCATAACGTCCCCTATATCGCTGTGTATTCGCGCACCTCCCATAGAATCCCCTATATCGCTGTGACTTCGTGCACCTCTCATTCCTTCCCCTATATCGCTGTGTTTTCGTGCACCTCTCATACCTTCCACTATATCGCTGTGTTTTCACGCACCTCTCATAACTTCCCCTATATCGCTGTGTTTTTGTGCACCTCTTATTTCTTCCCTAATATCACTGCGTTTTAATGCACATCTCATAACGTGCCCTATATCGCTGTGTATTCACACACCTCCCTTAGCATTCCCTTTATCGCTGTGCCTTGCGCACCTCTCATACCTTCCCCCATATCACTGTCTTTACGCGCACATCCCATAGATTCAACTTTATCGCTGTTATTGCACACCTCTCACAGCTTCCCCTATATCGCTGTGTTTTTGCTCACCTCTTATAGCTTCCCCTATATCGACGTGTTTTCGTACACCTCTCATGTCTTCACCTAGATCGCTATGTTTTCGCTCCTCTCATTACTTCCCCTATATCGCTGTGTTTTCTCGCACCTCTGATACATTCACCTCTCATAGCTTCCTCTATATCGCCCTGTTTTCATGCACATCTCATAACGTCTCCTATATCACTGTGTTTTCACACACATCCCATAGCATCCCCTATATCGCTGTACCTTCGTGTACCTATCATATCTTCCCTATATCACTGTGTCTTCATGCACATCTCATAACGTCCCCTATATCGCTGTGCTTTCTCGCACCTCTGATACATTCCCCTGTATCGCCGTGTTTTCGCGCACCTCTCATAATTTCCCCTATATCGCCATGTTTTTGCGCACCTCTCATTCCTTCCCCTATATCGCTGTGTTTTTGGGCACCTCTCATACCTTCCCCTATATCGCTGTGTTTTCACACACCTCTCATTCCTTCCCCTATATCGCTGTGTTTTTGGGCACCTCTCATACCTTCCCCTATATCGCTGTGTTTTCACACACCTCTCATTCCTTCCCCTATATCGCTGTGTTTTTGCGCACCTCTTATATCTTCCCTAACATCGCTGCGTTTTAATGCACATCTCATAACGTCCCCTATATCGCTGTGTATTCACGCACCTCCCATAGCATCCCCTATATCGCTGTGCCTTGCGCACCTCACATACCTTCCCCTATATCGCTGTCTTTTCGCGCACATCCCATAGATTCAAATATATCGCTGTGTTATTGCACACCTCTCACAGCTTCCCCTATATCGCCGTGTTTTTGCTCACCTCTCATGTCTTCACCTAGATCGCTATGTTTTCGCTTCTCTCATTACTTCCCCTATATCGCTGTGTTTCTTGCACCTCTGATACATTCTTCCATATCGCCGTGTTTTCGCACACCTATCATAGCTTCCCCTATATCGCCGTGTTTTCATGCACATCTCATACCGTCTCCTATATCATTGTGTTTTCACGCACATCCCATAGCATCCCCTATAGCGCTGTGCCTTCGTGTACCTCTCATATCTTCCACTATATCGCTGTGTTTTCATGCACATCTCATAAATTCCCCTATATCGCTGTGCTTTCTCGACCTCTGATACATTCCCCTGTTTCGCCGTGTTTTCGCGCACTCTCATTCCTTCCACTATATCGCTGTGTTTTTCGAGCACCTCTCATACCTTCCCCTATATCGCACTGTTTTCACACACATCCCATAGCTTCCACTATATTGCCCTGTTTTCGCGCACCTCTCATACCATCCCTATATCGCCCTGTTTTCGCACATCTCCCATTCATTCTCCTATATTGCTGTGCTTTGTGAACCTCTCATACCTTCCCTAATACCTCTGCGTTTTCATGCACATCTCATTACGTCCCGCATATCGCTGTGTATTCACGCATCTCCCATAGCATCCCCTATATTGCTGTGCCTTGCGCACCTCTCATACCTTCCCTGAAATCGCTGTGTTTTTTGCGCATATCCCATAGATTCACCTTTATCGCTGTGTTATTGCTCACCTCTCATAGCTTCCCCTATATCACCGTGTTTTTGGTCACCTCTCATAGCTTCCACTATATTGTCCTGCTGTCATGCACCTCTTATGTCTTCCCCTATATCACTGTGTTTTCGCGCACCTCCCATAGCAACCCCTATATTGCTGTGTCTTTGCACTCCTCTCATACCTTCCCCTATATCGCTGTGTTTTTGTGCACCTTTCATACCTCCCCCATTTCGTTGTGTTTTCTCGCACCTCTCATAAGTTCTCCTATATCGCTATATTTTTTCGCACATCTCATACCTTCCCCTATATCGCTGTGTTTTCACGCACCTCTCATGTCTTCACCTATATTGCTGTGTTTCCGCTCCTCTCATTACTTCCCCTATATCGCTCTGTGTTCTCGCACCTCTGATACATTCCCTTGTATCGCCGTGTTTTCGTGCACCTCTCATACCTTCCCCCATATCGCTGTCTTTTAGCGCACATCCCATAGATTCACCTTCATCGCTGTGTTATTGCTCACCTCTCATTGCTTTCCCTATATCGCCGTGTTTTTCTGCACCTCTTATTTCTTCCTTAATATCGCTGCATTTTAATGCACATCTCATTACGTCCCCTATATCGCTGTGTATTCACGCACCTCCCATAGCATCCCCTATATCGCTGTGCCTTGCTCACTTCTCATACCTTCCCCTATATCGCTGTCTTACGCGCACATCCCATAGATTCAACTTTATCGCTGTGTTATTGCACACCTCTCACAGCTTCCCCTATATCGCCGTGTTTTTGCTCACCTCTCATAGCTTCCCCTATATCGCCGCGTTTTCGCGCACCTCTCATGTCTTCACCTAGATCGCTATGTTTTCGCTCCTCTCATTATTTCCCCTAGATCGCTGTACTTTCTCGCACCTCTGATACATTCCCCTGTATCGCCGTGTTTTCGCGCACTTCTCATAAGTTCCCCTATATCGCCGTGCTTTCGCGCACGTCCCATAGCGTCCCCTATATCGCTGTGTTTTCGGGCACCTCTCATACCTTCCCCTATATCGCACTGTTTTCGCGCACCTCCCATACCTCCCCCTATATTGCTGTGTTTTCGTGCACCTCTCATAAATTCTGCTATAATGCTCTATTTTTGCGCACCTCTCATACCTTCCCCCATATCGCCGTGTTTTCATGCACATCTCATAACGTCCCCTATATCGCTGTGTATTCGTGCACCTCCCATAGCCCCCTATATCACTATGCCTTCGCGTACCTCTCATGCATTTCCCTATATCGCCCTGTTTTCGCTCACTTCCCATAACTTCCCCGATATTGCTGTGTTTTCAGGCACCTCTCATACCTTCCCCTATATCGCCCTGTTTTTGGGCACATCCCATAGCTTCCACTATATTGCCCTGTTTTCGCGCACCTCTCATACCATCCCCTATATCGCCCTGTTTTCGTGCACGTCCCATACCTCCCCCTATATTGCTGTGTTTTCGTGCACCTCTCATACCTTGCCCTATATTGCTGTGTTTTCACGCACCTCTCATAAATTCTGCTATAACGCTGTTGCTTTTGTGCACCTCTCATACCTTCCCCTATATTGCTGTGTTTTCACGCACCTCTCATGCTTCCCCAATATCGCCATGCATTCATGCACATCTCGTACTGTCCCCTTTATCGCTGTGTTTTCGCGCACCTCTCATAACTTCTCCTATATCGTGTATTTTTGCGCACATCTCATACCTTCCCCTATATTGATTTGTTTTCATGCAAATCTCATATCGTCCAGTATATCGCCCTGTTTTCGTGCACCTCCATATCTTCCCCTATATCGCTGTATTATTGTGCACCTGTCATACCTTCCCCTATATCGCTGTGTTTTCACGCACCTCTCATAACTTCTCCTATATCGCTGTACTTTTTCGTACATCTCATACCTTCCCCTATATTGCCGTGTTTTTCATGCTCATCTCATAACGTCCCCTATATCGCTGCGCATTCGCGCACCTCCCGTAGTGTCCCCTATATCACTGTGCCTTCACGCACCTCTCATACCTTCCCCTATATCGCCCTGTTTTCGCGCACCTCCCATACCTTCCCCGATATCGCTATGTTTTCGTGCACGTCCCATAGCTTCGACTACATCGCTGTTTTCGCGCACAACCCATAGCTTCACCTTGATCGCTGTGTTATTGCACATCTCTCATAGCTTCCCTATATCGCCGTGTTTTCGCGCACCTCGCATGTCTTCACCTATATTGCTATGTTTTTACTCCTATCATTACTTCCCCGATATCGCTGTGTTTTCTCGCACCTCTGATACATTCTCCTGTATTGCATGTTTTTCGCGCACTCGTACAATTTCCCCTATATTGCCGTGTACTCTCACACCTCTCATACCTTCCCCTATATCGCCCTGTTTTCGCACACCTCTCATACCTTCCCTTATATCGCTGTGTTTTCACGCACCTCTCATAACTTGTCCTATATTGCTGCATTTTTGCGCACCTCTCATAACTTCCCCCATATCGCTGTGTTTTTATGCACATCTCATAACGTCCCCTATATCACTGTGTAGTCACGCACCTCCCATAGCCTCCCACATATTGCTGTGCCTTCGCACATTCTCATACCTTCGCCTATATCGCCCTGTTTTCGTACACTTCCCATTCATTCTCCTATGTCGCTGTGTTTTTGTGAACTCTCATACCTTCCCTAATATCGCTGCGTTTTCATGCACATCTCATAACGTCCCGTATATCACTGTGTATTCACGCACCTCCCATAGCATCCCCTATATCCCTGTGCCTTGAGCACCTCTCATACCGTCCGCTATATTGCCGTGTTTTTGCGCACCTCTCATAGCTTCCCCTATATCGCCGTGTTTTCATACAAATCTCATACCGTCCCCTATATCGACCTGTTTTCGAGCACCTCCCATCCCCTGTATCGCTGTGTTTTTGTGCACCTCTTATATCTTCCCCTATATCGCTGTGTTTTCACGCACCTCTCATAACTTTTCCTATTTCGCTGTATTTTTGTGCACATCTCATACCTTCCCCCTATATTGATGTGTTTTCATTCACATCTCTTAACGTCCCCTATATCGCCCTGTTTTCGCGCACCTCCCATACGTTCCCCTATATCGCTGTATTATCGTGCACCTCTCATACCTTCCCCTATATCGCTGTGTTTTCACGCACCTCTCATAACTTCTCCTATATCGCTGTACTTTTGCTCACATTTCATACCTTCCCTTATATTGCCGTGTTTTCATGCACATCTCATAACGTCCCCTATATCGCTGTGTCGTCGTGCACCTCCCATAGCATCCCTATATAACTGTGCCTTCGCGTACCTCTCATACCTTCCCCTATATCGCCCTGTTTTCGAGCACCTCCCATAAATTCCCGTATATCGCTGTGTTTTCGTGCACCTTTCATACCTCCCCCTATATCGCTGTGTTTTCACTGACCTCTCATAACTTCTCCTATATTGCTGTATTTTTGCGCACCTCTCATAACTTCCCCTATATAGCCGTGTTTTTATGCACATCTCATAACGTCCCCTATATCGCTGTGTATTCGCGCACCTCCCATAGAATCCCCAAAATCTCTGTGCCTTCGTGCACCTCTCATACCTTTCCCTATATCGCCTGTTTTCATGCACCTCTCATTCCTTCCCCTATATCGCTGTGTTTTCACACACCTCTCATAACTTCTCCTATATTGCTGTGTTTTTGTGCACCTCTTATATCTTCCCTAATATCGCTGCGTTTTCATGCACATCTCATAACGTCCCCTATATGGCTGTGTATTCACGCACCTCCCGTAGCATCTCCTATATCGCTGTGCCTTTGTGCACCTCACAGACCTTCCCCTATATGGCCTTGTATTCGCGCACCTCCCATAACATCCCCTAAATCGCTGTGCCTTTGCGCACCTCTCATATCTTCCCCTATATCTCCGTGTTTTCATGCACATCTCATAACGTCCCCTATATCGCTCTGTTTTCATGCACCTCGCATAACTCCCCTATATCGCCCTGTTTTCGCGCACCTCTCATACCTTCCCCTATAGTACTGTGCTTTCACGCACCTCTCATTTCCCCTATATCGCTTTGTTTTCGCACACCTGTCATTGTTCCCGACTATCGCCGTGTATTCATGCACATCTCATCCCGTCCCCTATATCGCTTTGCTTTCGCGCACCTCTCATACATACCCTATATCGCTGTCTTTTCGCGCATATCCCATAGCTTCACCTTTATCTCTGTGTTATTGCTCACCTCTCACAGCTTCCCCTATATCGCCATGTTTCGCGCACCTCTCATGTGTTCACCTATATTGATATGTTTTCGCTCCTCTCAATACTTCCCTCATATCGCTGTGTTTTCTCGTACCTCTGATACATTCCCCTGTTTCGCCGTGTTTTCGCGCACCTCTCATAATTTCCCCTATATCGCCTTGTTTTCGCGCACATCCCATAGCGTCGCCTATATTACTGTGTTTTCGGGCACCTCTCATATCTTCCACTATATTGTCCTGTTTTCGCGCACCTCCCTAACCTTCCCATATATCGCCCTGTTTTCGCGCACCTCCCATACCTCCCCCTTTATTGCTGTGTTTTCGTGCACATCTCATACCGTCCCCTATATCGCTGTGTTTTCGCGCACCTCCAATAGCATCCCCTATATCGCTGTCCCTTGCGCATCTCTCATACCTTCCCCTATATCGCTGTTTTTTCGCGCACATCCCATAGATTCAGCTTTATCGCTTTGTTATTCCTCACCTCTAATAGTTTCCCCTATATCGCCGGGTTTTTGCTCACCTCTCATAGCTTCCACTATATTGCCCTGTATTCACGCACCTCTCATGTCTTCACCTAGATCGCCCTGTTTTC
>NW_027274909.1:0-76168 GCF_030028105.1 Mobula birostris
GTGGAAAGTTAACCTAAGGTGTTTCCATTAGGTTTGCAGTAAGTGCTTTGGTGTAAAATTGAAATGTATACTATTTGTATTGTCTAAGCATTGCATGCACTCAGATAACAACTTTTTTGTGTTGATGTGTACAGCCATGAAACAACTTTCAAACTACTCATAATCATGTGGGAAGTTAACCTAAGGTGTTTCCATTAGGTTTGCAGTAAGTACTTTGGTGTAAAATTGAAATGTATACTATTTGTATTGTAAAAGCATAGCATGCACTGAGAAAACAACTTTTTTGTGTTAAAGTGTACAGCCATGAAACAACTTTGAAACTACTCATTATCATGTGGGAAGTTAACCTAAGGTGTTTCCATTAGTTTGCAGTAAGTACTTTGGTGTAAAATTCAGATGTGTACTACCTTAATGTCAGAGCATAGTAGTACTGAGAAATTAACTTTTTTTTCTTGATGAACTGAAGCATGAAACAACTTTAAACCTAGTCATACTCATCTGGTAGGTTAACCAAATGTGTTTGCATTAGGTTTGCAGTCAAGACTTTTGAGTACAATTGAAATGTATACTACTTTTATGTCAAAGCATTCTATTCACTGTGAAATCAACTTTTTTGTCTTTATGTGCACAGGTATGAAACAACTTTCAGACATCTCAGAATCATGTGGGAAGTTAACCTAAAGTGTTTCCATTAGGTTTGCAGTAATGGTTTGGTGTAAAATTGAAATGCATACTATTCGTATTGTCTAAGCATTGCATGCACTGAGATAACAACTTTTTTGTGTTGATGTCTACAGCCATGAAACAACTTTCAAACTACTCACAATCATGTGGAAAGTTAACCTAAGGTGTTTCCATTAGGTTTGCAGTAAGTGCTTTGGAGTAAAATTGAAATGTATACTATTTGTATTGTCTAAGCATTGCATGCACTTAGATAACAACTTTTTTGTGTTGATGTGTACAGCCATGAAACAACTTTCAAACTACTCACAATCATGTGGAAAGTTAACCTAAGGTGTTTCCATTAGGTTTGCAGTAGGTGCTTTGGTGTAAAATTGAAATGTATACTATTTGTATTGTAAAAGCATTGCATGCACTGAGAAAACAACTTTTTTATGTTAAAGTGTACAGCCATGAAACAACTTTGAAACTACTCATTATCATGTGGGAAGTTAACCTAAGGTGTTTCCATTAGTTTGCAGTAAGTACTTTGGTGTAAAATTCAGATGTGTACTACCTTAATGTCAGAGCATAGTAGTACTGAGAAAGTAACTTTTTTGTCTTGATGAACTGAGGCATGAAACAACTATAAACCTAGTCATACTCATCTGGTAAGTTACCCAAATGTGTTTGCATTAGCTTTGCAGTCAAGACTTTTGAGTACAATTGAAATGTATACTACTTTTATGTCAAAGCATTCTATTCACTGTGAAATCAACTTTTTTGTCTTTATGTGCACAGGTATGAAACAACTTTCAGACATCTCAGAATCATGTGGAAGTTAACCTAAAGTGTTTCCATTAGGTTTGCAGTAAGTGCTTTGGTGTAAAATTGAAATGTATACTATTTGTATTGTCTAAGCATTGCATGCACTGAGATAACAACTTTTTTGTGTTGATGTCTACAGCCATGAAACAACTTTCAAACTACTCACAATCATGTGGAAAGTTAACCTAAGGTGTTTCCATTAGGTTTGCAGTAGGTGCTTTGGTGTAAAATTGAAATGTATACTATTTGTATTGTCCAAGCATTGCATGCACTCAGATAACAACTTTTTTGTTTTGATGTGTACAGCCATGAAACAACTTTCAAACTACTCATAATCATGTGGAAAGTTAACCTAAAGTGTTTTCCATTAGGTTTGCAGTAAGTGCTTTGGTGTAAAATTGAAATGTATACTATTTGTATTGTCTAAGCATTGGATGCACTCAGATAACAACTTTTTTGTGTTGATGTCTACAGCCATGAAACAACTTTCAAACTACTCACAATCATGTGGAAAGTTAACCTAAGGTGTTTCCATTAGGTTTGCAGTAGGTGCTTTGGTGTAAAATTGAAATGTATACTATTTGTATTGTCTAAGCATTGCATGCACTCAGATAACAACTTTTTTGTGTTGATGTGTACAGCCATGAAACAACTTTCAAACTACTCATAATCATGTGGAAAGTTAACCTAAAGTGTTTCCATTAGGTTTGCAGTAAGTGCTTTGGTGTAAAATTGAAATGTATACTATTTGTATTGTCTAAGCATTGCATGCACTCAGATAACAACTTTTTTGTGTTGATGTGTACAGCCATGAAACAACTTTCAAACTACTCATAATCATGTGGGAAGTTAACCTAAGGTGTTTCCATTAGGTTTGCAGTAAGTACTTTGGTGTAAAATTGAAATGTATACTACTTTTATGTCAAAGCATTCTATTCACTGTGAAATCAACTTTTTTGTCTTTATGTGCACAGGTATGAAACAACTTTCAGACATCTCAGAATCATGTGAGAAGTTAACCTAAAGTGTTTCCATTAGGTTTGCAGTAAGTGCTTTGGTGTAAAATCGAAATGTATACTATTTGTATTGTCTAAGCATTTCATGCACTGAGATAACAACTTTTTTGTGTTGATGTGTACAGCCATGAAACAACTTTCAAACTACTCATAATCATGTGGGAAGTTAACCTAAGGTGTTTCCATTAGGTTTGCAGTAGGTGCTTTGGTGTAAAATTGAAATGTATACTATTTGAATTGTAAAAGCATTGCATGCACTGAGAAAACACCTTTTTTATGTTAAAGTGTACAGCCATGAAACAACTTTGAAACTACTCACAATCATGTGGAAAGTTAACCTAAGGTGTTTCCATTAGGTTTGCAGTAGGTGCTTTGGAGTAAATTGAAATGTATACTATTTGTATTGGTCTAAGCATTGCATGCACTCAGATAACAACTTTTTTGTGTTGATGTGTACAGCATGAAACAACTTTCAAACTACTCATAATCATGTGGAAAGTTAACCTAAAGTGTTTCCATTAGGTTTGCAGTAAGTGCTTTGGTGTAAAATTGAAATGTATACTATTTGTATTGTCTAAGCATTGCATGCACTGAGATATCAACTTTTTTGTGTTGATGTGTACAGCCATGAAACAACTTTCAAACTACTCATAATCATGTGGGAAGTTAACCTAAGGTGTTTCCATTAGGTTTGCAGTAAGTAATTTGGTGTAAAATTGAAATGCATACTATTCGTATTGTCTAAGCATTGCATGCACTGAGATAACAACTTTTTTGTGTTGATGTCTACAGCCATGAAACAACTTTCAAACTACTCACAATCATGTGGAAAGTTAACCTAAGGTGTTTCCATTAGGTTTGCAGTAGGTGCTTTGGTGTAAAATTGAAATGTATACTATTTGTATTGTCTAAGCATTGCAGGCACTGAGATAACAACTTTTTTGTGTGTGATGTGTACAGCCATGAAACAACTTTCAAACTACTCATAATCATGTGGGAAGTTAACCTAAGGTGTTTCCATTAGGTTTGCAGTAAGTACTTTGGTGTAAAATTGAAATGTATACTACTTTTATGTCAAAGCATTCTATTCACTGTGAAATCAACTTTTTTGTCTTTATGTGCAACAGGTATGAAACAACTTTCAGACATATCAGAATCATTTGGGAAGTTAACCTAAAGTGTTTCCCATTAGGTTTGCAGTAAGTGCTTTGGTGTAAAATTGAAATGTATACTATTTGTATTGTCTAAGCATTGGATGCACTGAGATAACAACTTTTTTGTGTTGATGTGTACAGCCATGACACAACTTTCAAACTACTCATAATCATGTGGGAAGTTAACCTCAGGTGTTTCCATTAGGTTTGCAGTAAGTGCTTTGGACTAAAATTGAAATGTATACTATTTGTATTGTCTAAGCATTGCATGCACTGAGATAACAACTTTTTTGTGTTGATGTCTACAGCCATGAAACAACTTTCAAACTACTCACAATCATGTGGAAAGTTAACCTAAGGTGTTTCCATTAGGTCTGCAGTAGGTGCTTTGGTGTAAAATTGAAATGTATACTATTTGTATTGTAAAAGCATAGCATGCACTGAGAAAACAACTTTTTTGTGTTAAAGTGTACAGCCATGAAACAACTTTGAAACTACTCATTATCATGTGGGAAGTTAACCTAAGGTGTTTCCATTAGTTTGCAGTAAGTACTTTGGTGTAAAATTCAGATGTGTACTACCTTAATGTCAGAGCATAGTAGTACTGAGAAAGTAACTTTTTTTTCTTGATGAACTGAAGCATGAAACAACTTTAAACCTAGTCATACTCATCTGGTAAGTTAACCAAATGTGTTTGCATTAGGTTTGCAGTCAAGACTTTTGAGTACAATTGAAATGTATACTACTTTTATGTCAAAGCATTCTATTCACTGTGAAATCAACTTTTTTGTCTTTATGTGCACAGGTATGAAACAACTTTCAGACATCTCAGAATCATGTGGGAAGTTAACCTAAAGTGTTTCCATTAGGTTTGCAGTAATGGTTTGGTGTAAAATTGAAATGCATACTATTCGTATTGTCTAAGCATTGCATGCACTGAGATAACAACTTTTTTGTGTTGATGTCTACAGCCATGAAACAACTTTCAAACTACTCACAATCATGTGGAAAGTTAACCTAAGGTGTTTCCATTAGGTTTGCAGTAAGTGCTTTGGAGTAAAATTGAAATGTATACTATTTGTATTGTCTAAGCATTGCATGCACTTAGATAACAACTTTTTTGTGTTGATGTGTACAGCCATGAAACAACTTTCAAACTACTCACAATCATGTGGAAAGTTAACCTAAGGTGTTTCCATTAGGTTTGCAGTAGGTGCTTTGGTGTAAAATTGAAATGTATACTATTTGTATTGTAAAAGCATTGCATGCACTGAGAAAACAACTTTTTTATGTTAAAGTGTACAGCCATGAAACAACTTTGAAACTACTCATTATCATGTGGGAAGTTAACCTAAGGTGTTTCCATTAGTTTGCAGTAAGTACTTTGGTGTAAAATTCAGATGTGTACTACCTTAATGTCAGAGCATAGTAGTACTGAGAAAGTAACTTTTTTGTCTTGATGAACTGAGGCATGAAACAACTATAAACCTAGTCATACTCATCTGGTAAGTTACCCAAATGTGTTTGCATTAGCTTTGCAGTCAAGACTTTTGAGTACAATTGAAATGTATACTACTTTTATGTCAAAGCATTCTATTCACTGTGAAATCAACTTTTTTGTCTTTATGTGCACAGGTATGAAACAACTTTCAGACATCTCAGAATCATGTGGGAAGTTAACCTAAAGTGTTTCCATTAGGTTTGCAGTAAGTGCTTTGGTGTAAAATTGAAATGTATACTATTTGTATTGTCTAAGCATTGCATGCACTGAGATAACAACTTTTTTGTGTTGATGTCTACAGCCATGAAACAACTTTCAAACTACTCACAATCATGTGGAAAGTTAACCTAAGGTGTTTCCATTAGGTTTGCAGTAGGTGCTTTGGTGTAAAATTGAAATGTATACTATTTGTATTGTCCAAGCATTGCATGCACTCAGATAACAACTTTTTTGTTTTGATGTGTACAGCCATGAAACAACTTTCAAACTACTCATAATCATGTGGAAAGTTAACCTAAAGTGTTTCCATTAGGTTTGCAGTAAGTGCTTTGGTGTAAAATTGAAATGTATACTATTTGTATTGTCTAAGCATTGGATGCACTCAGATAACAACTTTTTTGTGTTGATGTCTACAGCCATGAAACAACTTTCAAACTACTCACAATCATGTGGAAAGTTAACCTAAGGTGTTTCCATTAGGTTTGCAGTAGGTGCTTTGGTGTAAAATTGAAATGTATACTATTTGTATTGTCTAAGCATTGCATGCACTCAGATAACAACTTTTTTGTGTTGATGTGTACAGCCATGAAACAACTTTCAAACTACTCATAATCATGTGGAAAGTTAACCTAAAGTGTTTCCATTAGGTTTGCAGTAAGTGCTTTGGTGTAAAATTGAAATGTATACTATTTGTATTGTCTAAGCATTGCATGCACTCAGATAACAACTTTTTTGTGTTGATGTGTACAGCCATGAAACAACTTTCAAACTACTCATAATCATGTGGGAAGTTAACCTAAGGTGTTTCCATTAGGTTTGCAGTAAGTACTTTGGTGTAAAATTGAAATGTATACTGCTTTTATGTCATAGCATTCTATTCATTGTGAAATCAACTTTTTTGTCTTTATGTGCACAGTAATGAAACAACTTTCAGACATCTCAGAATCATGTGGGAAGTTAATCTAAGTTGTTTCCATTAGGTTTGCAGTAAGTGCTTTGGTGTAAAATTGAAATGTATACTATTTGTATTGTCTAAGCATTGCATGCACTTAGATAACAACTTTTTTGTGTTGATGTGTACAGCCATGAAACAACTTTCAAACTACTCATAATCATGTGGAAAGTTAACCTAAAGTGTTTCCATTAGGGTTGCAGTAAGTGCTTTGGTGTAAAATTGAAATGTATACTATTTGTATTGTCTAAGCATTGCATGCACTGAGATAACAACTTTTTTGTGTTGATGTGCACAGCCATGAAACAACTTTCAAACTACTCATAATCATGTGGGAAGTTAACCTAAGGTGTTTCCATTAGGTTTCCAGTAAGTACTTTGGTGTAAAATTGAAATGTATACTACTTTTATGTCAAAGCATTCTATTCACTGTGAAATCAACTTTTTTGTCTTTATGTGCACAGGTATGAAACAACTTTCAGACATATCAGAATCATTTGGGAAGTTAACCTAAAGTGTTTCCATTAGGTTTGCAGTAAGTGCTTTGGTGTAAAATTGAAATGTATACTATTTGTATTGTCTGAGCATTGCATGCACTGAGATAACAACTTTTTTGTGTTGATGTGTACAGCCATGACACAACTTTCAAACTAGTCATAATCATGTGGGAAGTTAACCTAAGGTGTTTCCATTAGGTTTGCAGTAAGTGCTTTGGAGTAAAATTGAAATGTATACTATTTGTATTGTCTAAGCATTGCATGCACTGAGATAACAACTTTTTTGTGTTGATGTCTACAGCCATGAAACAACTTTCAAACTACTCACAATCATGTGGAAAGTTAACCTAAGGTGTTTCCATTAGGTTTGCAGTAAGTGCTTTGGTGTAAAATTGAAATGTATACTATTTGTATTGTCTAAGCATTGCATGCACTCAGATAACAACTTTTTTGTGTTGATGTGTACAGCCATGAAACAACTTTCAAACTACTCATAATCATGTGGGAAGTTAACCTAAGGTGTTTCCATTAGGTTTGCAGTAAGTACTTTGGTGTAAAATTGAAATGTATACTACTTTTATGTCAAAGCATTCTATTCACTGTGATATCAACTTTTTTGTCTTTATGTGCACAGGTATGAAACAACTTTCAGACATCTCAGAATCATGTGGGAAGTTAACCTAAAGTGTTTCCATTAGGTTTGCAGTAAGTGCTTTGGAGTAAAATTGAAATGTATACTATTTGTATTGTCTGAGCATTGCATGCACTGAGATAACAACTTTTTTGTGTTGATGTGTACAGCCATGACACAACTTTCAAACTAGTCATAATCATGTGGGAAGTTAACCTAAGGTGTTTCCATTAGGTTTGCAGTAAGTGCTTTGGAGTAAAATTGAAATGTATACTATTTGTATTGTCTAAGCATTGCATGCACTGAGATAACAACTTTTTTGTGTTGATGTCTACAGCCATGAAACAACTTTCAAACTACTCACAATCATGTGGAAAGTTAACCTAAGGTGTTTCCATTAGGTTTGCAGTAAGTGCTTTGGTGTAAAATTGAAATGTATACTATTTGTATTGTCTAAGCATTGCATGCACTCAGATAACAACTTTTTTGTGTTGATGTGTACAGCCATGAAACAACTTTCAAACTACTCATAATCATGTGGGAAGTTAACCTAAGGTGTTTCCATTAGGTTTGCAGTAAGTACTTTGGTGTAAAATTGAAATGTATACTACTTTTATGTCAAAGCATTCTATTCACTGTGATATCAACTTTTTTGTCTTTATGTGCACAGGTATGAAACAACTTTCAGACATCTCAGAATCATGTGGGAAGTTAACCTAAAGTGTTTCCATTAGGTTTGCAGTAAGTGCTTTGGAGTAAAATTGAAATGTATACTATTTGTATTGTCTAAGCATTGCATGCACTGAGATAACAACTTTTTTGTGTTGATGTCTACAGCCATGAAACAACTTTCAAACTACTCACAATCATGTGGAAAGTTAACCTAAGGTGTTTCCATTAGGTTTGCAGTAAGTGCTTTGGTGTAAAATTGAAATGTATACTATTTGTATTGTCTGAGCATTGCATGCACTCAGATAACAACTTTTTTGTGTTGATGTGTACAGCCATGAAACAACTTTCAAACTACTCATAATCATGTGGGAAGTTAACCTAAGGTGTTTCCATTAGGTTTGCAGTAAGTACTTTGGTGTAAAATTGAAATGTATACTACTTTTATGTCAAAGCATTCTATTCACTGTGAAATCAACTTTTTTGTCTTTATGTGCACAGGTATGAAACAACTTTCAGACATCTCAGAATCATGTGGGAAGTTAACCTAAAGTGTTTCCATTAGGTTTGCAGTAAGTGCTTTGGTGTAAAATTGAAATGTATACTATTTGTATTGTCTAAGCATTTCATGCACTGAGATAACAACTTTTTTGTGTTGATGTGTACAGCCATGAAACAACTTTCAGAACTACTCATAATCATGTGGGAAGTTAACCTAAAGTGTTTCCATTAGGGTTGCAGTAAGTGCTTTGGTGTAAAATTGAAATGTATACTATTTGTATTGTCTAAGCATTGCATGCACTGAGATAACAACTTTTTTGTGTTGATGTGCACAGCCATGAAACAACTTTCAAACTACTCATAATCATGTGGGAAGTTAACCTAAGGTGTTTCCATTAGGTTTCCAGTAAGTACTTTGGTGTAAAATTGAAATGTATACTACTTTTATGTCAAAGCATTCTATTCACTGTGAAATCAACTTTTTTGTCTTTATGTGCACAGGTATGAAACAACTTTCAGACATATCAGAATCATTTGGGAAGTTAACCTAAAGTGTTTCCATTAGGTTTGCAGTAAGTGCTTTGGTGTAAAATTGAAATGTATACTATTTGTATTGTCTGAGCATTGCATGCACTGAGATAACAACTTTTTTGTGTTGATGTGTACAGCCATGACACAACTTTCAAACTAGTCATAATCATGTGGGAAGTTAACCTAAGGTGTTTCCATTAGGTTTGCAGTAAGTGCTTTGGAGTAAAATTGAAATGTATACTATTTGTATTGTCTAAGCATTGCATGCACTGAGATAACAACTTTTTTGTGTTGATGTCTACAGCCATGAAACAACTTTCAAACTACTCACAATCATGTGGAAAGTTAACCTAAGGTGTTTCCATTAGGTTTGCAGTAAGTGCTTTGGTGTAAAATTGAAATGTATACTATTTGTATTGTCTAAGCATTGCATGCACTCAGATAACAACTTTTTTGTGTTGATGTGTACAGCCATGAAACAACTTTCAAACTACTCATAATCATGTGGGAAGTTAACCTAAGGTGTTTCCATTAGGTTTGCAGTAAGTACTTTGGTGTAAAATTGAAATGTATACTACTTTTATGTCAAAGCATTCTATTCACTGTGATATCAACTTTTTTGTCTTTATGTGCACAGGTATGAAACAACTTTCAGACATCTCAGAATCATGTGGGAAGTTAACCTAAAGTGTTTCCATTAGGTTTGCAGTAAGTGCTTTGGAGTAAAATTGAAATGTATACTATTTGTATTGTCTGAGCATTGCATGCACTGAGATAACAACTTTTTTGTGTTGATGTGTACAGCCATGACACAACTTTCAAACTAGTCATAATCATGTGGGAAGTTAACCTAAGGTGTTTCCATTAGGTTTGCAGTAAGTGCTTTGGAGTAAAATTGAAATGTATACTATTTGTATTGTCTAAGCATTGCATGCACTGAGATAACAACTTTTTTGTGTTGATGTCTACAGCCATGAAACAACTTTCAAACTACTCACAATCATGTGGAAAGTTAACCTAAGGTGTTTCCATTAGGTTTGCAGTAAGTGCTTTGGTGTAAAATTGAAATGTATACTATTTGTATTGTCTAAGTATTGCATGCACTCAGATAACAACTTTTTTGTGTTGATGTGTACAGCCATGAAACAACTTTCAAACTACTCATAATCATGTGGGAAGTTAACCTAAGGTGTTTCCATTAGGTTTGCAGTAAGTACTTTGGTGTAAAATTGAAATGTATACTACTTTTATGTCAAAGCATTCTATTCACTGTGATATCAACTTTTTTGTCTTTATGTGCACAGGTATGAAACAACTTTCAGACATCTCAGAATCATGTGGGAAGTTAACCTAAAGTGTTTCCATTAGGTTTGCAGTAAGTGCTTTGGAGTAAAATTGAAATGTATACTATTTGTATTGTCTAAGCATTGCATGCACTGAGATAACAACTTTTTTGTGTTGATGTCTACAGCCATGAAACAACTTTCAAACTACTCACAATCATGTGGAAAGTTAACCTAAGGTGTTTCCATTAGGTTTGCAGTAAGTGCTTTGGTGTAAAATTGAAATGTATACTATTTGTATTGTCTGAGCATTGCATGCACTCAGATAACAACTTTTTTGTGTTGATGTGTACAGCCATGAAACAACTTTCAAACTACTCATAATCATGTGGGAAGTTAACCTAAGGTGTTTCCATTAGGTTTGCAGTAAGTACTTTGGTGTAAAATTGAAATGTATACTACTTTTATGTCAAAGCATTCTATTCACTGTGAAATCAACTTTTTTGTCTTTATGTGCACAGGTATGAAACAACTTTCAGACATCTCAGAATCATGTGGGAAGTTAACCTAAAGTGTTTCCATTAGGTTTGCAGTAAGTGCTTTGGTGTAAAATTGAAATGTATACTATTTGTATTGTCTAAGCATTTCATGCACTGAGATAACAACTTTTTTGTGTTGATGTGTACAGCCATGAAACAACTTTCAAACTACTCATAATCATGTGGGAAGTTAACCTAAGGTGTTTCCATTAGGTTTGCAGTAGGTGCTTTGGTGTAAAATTGAAATGTATACTATTTGAATTGTAAAAGCATTGCATGCACTGAGAAAACACCTTTTTTATGTTAAAGTGTACAGCCATGAAACAACTTTGAAACTACTCACAATCATGTGGAAAGTTAACCTAAGGTGTTTCCATTAGGTTTGCAGTAGGTGCTTTGGAGTAAAATTGAAATGTATACTATTTGTATTGTCTAAGCATTGCATGCACTCAGATAACAACTTTTTTGTGTTGATGTGTACAGCCATGAAACAACTTTCAAACTACTCATAATCATGTGGAAAGTTAACCTAAAGTGTTTCCATTAGGTTTGCAGTAAGTGCTTTGGTGTAAAATTGAAATGTATACTATTTGTATTGTCTAAGCATTGCATGCACTGAGATAACAACTTTTTTGTGTTGATGTGTACAGCCATGAAACAACTTTCAAACTACTCATAATCATGTGGGAAGTTAACCTAAGGTGTTTCCATTAGGTTTGCAGTAAGTGGTTTGGAGTAAAATTGAAATGTATACTATTTGTATTGTCTAAGCATTGCATGCACTGAGATAACAACTTTTTTGTGTTGATGTCTACAGCCATGAAACAACTTTCAGACTACTCACAATCATGTGGAAAGTTAACCTAAGGTGTTTCCATTAGGTTTGCAGTAGGTGCTTTGGTGTAAAATTGAAATGTATACTATTTGAATTGTAAAAGCATTGCATGCACTGAGAAAACACCTTTTTTATGTTAAAGTGTACAGCCATGAAACAACTTTGAAACTACTCACAATCATGTGGAAAGTTAACCTAAGGTGTTTCCATTAGGTTTGCAGTAGGTGCTTTGGAGTAAAATTGAAATGTATACTATTTGTATTGTCTAAGCATTGCATGCACTCAGATAACAACTTTTTTGTGTTGATGTGTACAGCCATGAAACAACTTTCAAACTACTCATAATCATGTGGAAAGTTAACCTAAAGTGTTTCCATTAGGTTTGCAGTAAGTGCTTTGGTGTAAAATTGAAATGTATACTATTTGTATTGTCTAAGCATTGCATGCACTGAGATAACAACTTTTTTGTGTTGATGTGTACAGCCATGAAACAACTTTCAAACTACTCATAATCATGTGGGAAGTTAACCTAAGGTGTTTCCATTAGGTTTGCAGTAAGTGGTTTGGAGTAAAATTGAAATGTATACTATTTGTATTGTCTAAGCATTGCATGCACTGAGATAACAACTTTTTTGTGTTGATGTCTACAGCCATGAAACAACTTTCAGACTACTCACAATCATGTGGAAAGTTAACCTAAGGTGTTTCCATTAGGTTTGCAGTAGGTGCTTTGGTGTAAAATTGAAATGTATACTATTTGTATTGTAAAAGCATTGCATGCACTGAGAAAACAACTTTTTTGTGTTAAAGTGTGCAGCCATGAAATAACTTTGAAACTACTCATTATCATGTGGGAAGTTAACCTAAGGTGTTTCCATTAGTTTGCAGTAAGTACTTTGGTGTAAAATTCAGATGTGTACTACCTTAATGTCAGAGCATAGTAGTACTGAGAAAGTAACTTTTTTTTCTTGATGAACTGAGGCATGAAACAACTTTAAACCTAGTCATACTCATCTGGTAAGTTAACCAAATGTGTTTGCATTAGGTTTGCAGTCAAGACTTTTGAGTACAATTGAAATGTATACTACTTTTATGTCAAAGCATTCTATTCACTGTGAAATCAACTTTTTTGTCTTTATGTGCACAGGTATGAAACAACTTTCAGACATCTCAGAATCATGTGGGAAGTTAACGTAAAGTGTTTCCATTAGGTTTGCAGTAAGTAATTTGGTGTAAAATTGAAATGCATACTATTCGTATTGTCTAAGCATTGCATGCACTGAGATAACAACTTTTTTGTGTTGATGTCTACAGCCATGAAACAACTTTCAAACTACTCACAATCATGTGGAAAGTTAACCTAAGGTGTTTCCATTAGGTTTGCAGTAGGTGCTTTGGTGTAAAATTGAAATGTATACTATTTGTATTGTCTAAGCATTGCATGCACTGAGATAACAACTTTTTTGTGTTGATGTGTACAGCCATGAAACAACTTTCAAACTACTCATAATCATGTGGGAAGTTAACCTAAGGTGTTTCCATTAGGTTTGCAGTAAGTACTTTGGTGTAAAATTGAAATGTATACTACTTTTATGTCAAAGCATTCTATTCACTGTGAAATCAACTTTTTTGTCTTTATGTGCACAGGTATGAAACAACTTTCAGACATATCAGAATCATGTGGGAAGTTAACCTAAAGTGTTTCCATTAGGTTTGCAGTAAGTGCTTTGGTGTAAAATTGAAATGTATACTATTTGTATTGTCTAAGCATTGCATGCACTGAAATAACAACTTTTTTGTGTTGATGTGTACAGCCATGACACAACTTTCAAACTACTCATAATCATGTGGGAAGTTAACCTAAGGTGTTTCCATTAGGTTTGCAGTAAGTGCTTTGGACTAAAATTGAAATGTATACTATTTGTATTGTCTAAGCATTGCATGCACTGAGATAACAACTTTTTTGTGTTGATGTCTACAGCCATGAAACAACTTTCAAACTGCTCACAATCATGTGGAAAGTTAACCTAAGGTGTTTCCATTAGGTCTGCAGTAGGTGCTTTGGTGTAAAATTGAAATGTATACTATTTGTATTGTAAAAGCATAGCATGCACTGAGAAAACAACTTTTTTGTGTTAAAGTGTACAGCCATGAAACAACTTTGAAACTACTCATTATCATGTGGGAAGTTAACCTAAGGTGTTTCCATTAGTTTGCAGTAAGTACTTTGGTGTAAAATTCAGATGTGTACTACCTTAATGTCAGAGCATAGTAGTACTGAGAAAGTAACTTTTTTTTCTTGATGAACTGAAGCATGAAACAACTTTAAACCTAGTCATACTCATCTGGTAAGTTAACCAAATGTGTTTGCATTAGGTTTGCAGTCAAGACTTTTGAGTACAATTGAAATGTATACTACTTTTATGTCAAAGCATTCTATTCACTGTGAAATCAACTTTTTTGTCTTTATGTGCACAGGTATGAAACAACTTTCAGACATCTCAGAATCATGTGGGAAGTTAACCTAAAGTGTTTCCATTAGGTTTGCAGTAATGGTTTGGTGTAAAATTGAAATGCATACTATTCGTATTGTCTAAGCATTGCATGCACTGAGATAACAACTTTTTTGTGTTGATGTCTACAGCCATGAAACAACTTTCAAACTACTCACAATCATGTGGAAAGTTAACCTAAGGTGTTTCCATTAGGTTTGCAGTAGGTGCTTTGGTGTAAAATTGAAATGTATACTATTTGTATTGTCTAAGCATTGCATGCACTGAGATAACAACTTTTTTGTGTTGATGTGTACAGCCATGAAACAACTTTCAAACTACTCATAATCATGTGGGAAGTTAACCTAAGGTGTTTCCATTAGGTTTGCAGTAAGTACTTTGGTGTAAAATTGAAATGTATACTACTTTTATGTCAAAGCATTCTATTCACTGTGAAATCAACTTTTTTGTCTTTATGTGCACAGGTATGAAACAACTTTCAGACATCTCAGAATCATGTGGGAAGTTAACCTAAAGTGTTTCCATTAGGTTTGCAGTAAGTGCTTTGGTGTAAAATTGAAATGTATACTATTTGTATTGTCTAAGCATTTCATGCACTGAGATAACAACTTTTTTGTGTTGATGTGTACAGCCATGAAACAACTTTCAAACTATTCATAATCATGTGGGAAGTTAACCTAAGGTGTTTCCATTAGGTTTGCAGTAAGTGCTTTGGAGTAAAATTGAAATGTATACTATTTGTATTGTCTAAGCATTGCATGCACTTAGATAACAACTTTTTTGTGTTGATGTGTACAGCCATGAAACAACTTTCAAACTACTCACAATCATGTGGAAAGTTAACCTAAGGTGTTTCCATTAGGTTTGCAGTAGGTGCTTTGGTGTAAAATTGAAATGTATACTATTTGTATTGTAAAAGCATTGCATGCACTGAGAAAACAACTTTTTTATGTTAAAGTGTACAGCCATGAAACAACTTTGAAACTACTCATTATCATGTGGGAAGTTAACCTAAGGTGTTTCCATTAGTTTGCAGTAAGTACTTTGGTGTAAAATTCAGATGTGTACTACCTTAATGTCAGAGCATAGTAGTACTGAGAAAGTAACTTTTTTGTCTTGATGAACTGAGGCATGAAACAAGTATAAACCTAGTCATACTCATCTGGTAAGTTAACCAAATGTGTTTGCATTAGGTTTGCAGTCAAGACTTTTGAGTACAATTGAAATGTATACTACTTTTATGTCAAAGCATTCTATTCACTGTGAAATCAACTTTTTTGTCTTTATGTGCACAGGTATGAAACAACTTTCAGACATCTCAGAATCATGTGGGAAGTTAACCTAAAGTGTTTCCATTAGGTTTGCAGTAAGTGCTTTGGTGTAAAATTGAAATGTATACTATTTGTATTGTCTAAGCATTGCATGCACTCAGATAACAACTTTTTTGTGTTGATGTGTACAGCCATGAAACAACTTTCAAACTACTCATAATCATGTGGAAAGTTATCCTAAAGTGTTTCCATTAGGTTTGCAGTAAGTGCTTTGGTGTAAAATTGAAATGTATACTATTTGTATTGTCTAAGCATTGCATGCACTCAGATAACAACTTTTTTGTGTTGATGTGTACAGCCATGAAACAACTTTCAAACTACTCATAATCATGTGGGAAGTTAACCTAAGGTGTTTCCATTAGGTTTGCAGTAAGTACTTTGGTGTAAAATTGAAATGTATACTGCTTTTATGTCAAAGCATTCTATTCACTGTGAAATCAACTTTTTTGTCTTTATGTGCACAGTAATGAAACAACTTTCAGACATCTCAGAATCATGTGGGAAGTTAATCTAAGTTGTTTCCATTAGGTTTGCAGTAAGTGCTTTGGTGTAAAATTGAAATGTATACTATTTGTATTGTCTAAGCATTGCATGCACTTAGATAACAACTTTTTTGTGTTGATGTGTACAGCCATGAAACAACTTTCAAACTACTCATAATCATGTGGAAAGTTAACCTAAAGTGTTTCCATTAGGGTTGCAGTAAGTGCTTTGGTGTAAAATTGAAATGTATACTATTTGTATTGTCTAAGCATTGCATGCACTGAGATAACAACTTTTTTGTGTTGATGTGTACAGCCATGAAACAACTTTCAAACTACTCATAATCATGTGGGAAGTTAACCTAAGGTGTTTCCATTAGGTTTCCAGTAAGTACTTTGGTGTAAAATTGAAATGTATACTACTTTTATGTCAAAGCATTCTATTCACTGTGAAATCAACTTTTTTGTCTTTATGTGCACAGGTATGAAACAACTTTCAGACTTATCAGAATCATGTGGGAGGTTAACCTAAGGTGTTTCCATTAGGTTTGCAGTAAGTGCTTTGGAGTAAAATTGAAATGTATACTATTTGTATTGTCTAAGCATTGCATGCACTGAGATAACAACTTTTTTGTGTTGATGTCTACAGCCATGAAACAACTTTCAAACTACTCACAATCATGTGGAAAGTTAACCTAAGGTGTTTCCATTAGGTTTGCAGTAGGTGCTTTGGTGTAAAATTGAAATGTATACTATTTGTATTGTAAAAGCATTGCATGCACTGAGAAAACAACTTTTTTGTTTTAAAGTGTACAGCCATGAAACAACTTTGAAACTACTCATTATCATGTGGGAAGTTAACCTAAGGTGTTTCCATTAGTTTGCAGTAAGTACTTTGGTGTAAAATTCAGATGTGTACTACCTTAATGTCAGAGCATAGTAGTACTGAGAAAGTAACTTTTTTGTCTTGATGAACTGAGGCATGAAACAACTATAAACCTAGTCATACTCATCTGGTAAGTTAACCAAATGTGTTTGCATTAGGTTTGCAGTCAAGACTTTTGAGTACAATTGAAATGTATACTACTTTTATGTCGAAGCATTCTATTCACTGTGAAATCAACTTTTTTGTCTTTATGTGCACAGGTATCTTTTGTCTTTATGTGCACAACTACAGACATCTCAGAATCATGTGGGAAGTTAACCTAAAGTGTTTCCATTAGGTTTGCAGTAAGTGCTTTGGTGTAAAATTGAAATGTATACTATTTGTATTGTCTAAGCATTGCATGCACTGAGATAACAACTTTTTTGTGTTGATGTCTACAGCCATGAAACAACTTTCAAACTACTCACAATCATGTGGAAAGTTAACCTAAGGTGTTTCCATTAGGTTTGCAGTAGGTGCTTTGGAGTAAAATTGAAATGTATACTATTTGTATTGTCTAAGCATTGCATGCACTCAGATAACAACTTTTTTGTGTTGATGTGTACAGCCATGAAACAACTTTCAAACTACTCATAATCATGTGGAAAGTTAACCTAAAAGTGTTTCCATTAGGTTTGCAGTAAGTGCTTTGGTGTAAAATTGAAATGTATACTATTTGCATTGTCTAAGCATTGCATGCACTCAGATAACAACTTTTTTGTGTTGATGTGTACAGCCATGAAACAACTTTCAAACTACTCACAATCATGTGGAAAGTTAACCTAAGGTGTTTCCATTAGGTTTGCAGTAGGTGCTTTGGTGTAAAATTGAAATGTTTACTATTTGTATTGTCTAAGCATTGCATGCACTGAGATAACAACTTTTTTGTGTTGATGTGTACAGCCATGAAACAACTTTCAAACTACTCATAATCATGTGGGAAGTTAACCTAAGGTGTTTCCATTAGGTTTGCAGTAAGTGGTTTGGAGTAAAATTGAAATGTATACTATTTGTATTGTCTAAGCATTGCATGCACTCAGATAACAACTTTTTTGTGTTGATGTCTACAGCCATGAAACAACTTTGAAACTACTCATTATCATGTGGAAAGTTAACCTAAAGTGTTTCCATTAGGTTTGCAGTAAGTGCTTTGGTGTAAAATTGAAATGTATACTATTTGTATTGTCTAAGCATTGCATGCACTGAGATAACAACTTTTTTGTGTTGATGTGTACAGCCATGAAACAACTTTCAAACTACTCATAATCATGTGGGAAGTTAACCTAAGGTGTTTCCATTAGGTTTGCAGTAAGTGGTTTGGAGTAAAATTGAAATGTATACTATTTGTATTGTCTAAGCATTGCATGCACTGAGATAACAACTTTTTTGTGTTGATGTCTACAGCCATGAAACAACTTTCAGACTACTCACAATCATGTGGAAAGTTAACCTAAGGTGTTTCCATTAGGTTTGCAGTAGGTGCTTTGGTGTAAAATTGAAATGTATACTATTTGAATTGTAAAAGCATTGCATGCACTGAGAAAACACCTTTTTTATGTTAAAGTGTACAGCCATGAAACAACTTTGAAACTACTCACAATCATGTGGAAAGTTAACCTAAGGTGTTTCCATTAGGTTTGCAGTAGGTGCTTTGGAGTAAAATTGAAATGTATACTATTTGTATTGTCTAAGCATTGCATGCACTCAGATAACAACTTTTTTGTGTTGATGTGTACAGCCATGAAACAACTTTGAAACTACTCATTATCATGTGGAAAGTTAACCTAAAGTGTTTCCATTAGGTTTGCAGTAAGTGCTTTGGTGTAAAATTGAAATGTATACTATTTGTATTGTCTAAGCATTGCATGCACTGAGATAACAACTTTTTTGTGTTGATGTGTACAGCCATGAAACAACTTTCAAACTACTCATAATCATGTGGGAAGTTAACCTAAGGTGTTTCCATTAGGTTTGCAGTAAGTGGTTTGGAGTAAAATTGAAATGTATACTATTTGTATTGTCTAAGCATTGCATGCACTGAGATAACAACTTTTTTGTGTTGATGTCTACAGCCATGAAACAACTTTCAGACTACTCACAATCATGTGGAAAGTTAACCTAAGGTGTTTCCATTAGGTTTGCAGTAGGTGCTTTGGTGTAAAATTGAAATGTATACTATTTGTATTGTAAAAGCATTGCATGCACTGAGAAAACAACTTTTTTGTGTTAAAGTGTGCAGCCATGAAACAACTTTGAAACTACTCATTATCATGTGGGAAGTTAACCTAAGGTGTTTCCATTAGTTTGCAGTAAGTACTTTGGTGTAAAATTCAGATGTGTACTACCTTAATGTCAGAGCATAGTAGTACTGAGAAAGTAACTTTTTTTTCTTGATGAACTGAGGCATGAAACAACTTTAAACCTAGTCATACTCATCTGGTAAGTTAACCAAATGTGTTTGCATTAGGTTTGCAGTCAAGACTTTTGAGTACAATTGAAATGTATACTACTTTTATGTCAAAGCATTCTATTCACTGTGAAATCAACTTTTTTGTCTTTATGTGCACAGGTATGAAACAACTTTCAGACATCTCAGAATCATGTGGGAAGTTAACCTAAAGTGTTTCCATTAGGTTTGCAGTAAGTAATTTGGTGTAAAATTGAAATGCATACTATTCGTATTGTCTAAGCATTGCATGCACTGAGATAACAACTTTTTTGTGTTGATGTCTACAGCCATGAAACAACTTTCAAACTACTCACAATCATGTGGAAAGTTAACCTAAGGTGTTTCCATTAGGTTTGCAGTAGGTGCTTTGGTGTAAAATTGAAATGTATACTATTTGTATTGTCTAAGCATTGCATGCACTGAGATAACAACTTTTTTGTGTTGATGTGTACAGCCATGAAACAACTTTCAAACTACTCATAATCATGTGGGAAGTTAACCTAAGGTGTTTCCATTAGGTTTGCAGTAAGTACTTTGGTGTAAAATTGAAATGTATACTACTTTTATGTCAAAGCATTCTATTCACTGTGAAATCAACTTTTTTGTCTTTATGTGCACAGGTATGAAACAACTTTCAGACATATCAGAATCATTTGGGAAGTTAACCTAAAGTGTTTCCATTAGGTTTGCAGTAAGTGCTTTGGTGTAAAATTGAAATGTATACTATTTGTATTGTCTAAGCATTGCATGCACTGAGATAACAACTTTTTTGTGTTGATGTGTACAGCCATGACACAACTTTCAAACTACTCATAATCATGTGGGAAGTTAACCTAAGGTGTTTCCATTAGGTTTGCAGTAAGTGCTTTGGAGTAAAATTGAAATGTATACTATTTGTATTGTCTAAGCATTGCATGCACTGAGATAACAACTTTTTTGTGTTGATGTCTACAGCCATGAAACAACTTTCAAACTACTCACAATCATGTGGAAAGTTAACCTAAGGTGTTTCCATTAGGTCTGCAGTAGGTGCTTTGGTGTAAAATTGAAATGTATACTATTTGTATTGTAAAAGCATAGCATGCACTGAGAAAACAACTTTTTTGTGTTAAAGTGTACAGCCATGAAACAACTTTGAAACTACTCATTATCATGTGGGAAGTTAACCTAAGGTGTTTCCATTAGTTTGCAGTAAGTACTTTGGTGTAAAATTCAGATGTGTACTACCTTAATGTCAGAGCATAGTAGTACTGAGAAAGTAACTTTTTTTTCTTGATGAACTGAAGCATGAAACAACTTTAAACCTAGTCATACTCATCTGGTAAGTTAACCAAATGTGTTTGCATTAGGTTTGCAGTCAAGACTTTTGAGTACAATTGAAATGTATACTACTTTTATGTCAAAGCATTCTATTCACTGTGAAATCAACTTTTTTGTCTTTATGTGCACAGGTATGAAACAACTTTCAGACATCTCAGAATCATGTGGGAAGTTAACCTAAAGTGTTTCCATTAGGTTTGCAGTAATGGTTTGGTGTAAAATTGAAATGCATACTATTCGTATTGTCTAAGCATTGCATGCACTGAGATAACAACTTTTTTGTGTTGATGTCTACAGCCATGAAACAACTTTCAAACTACTCACAATCATGTGGAAAGTTAACCTAAGGTGTTTCCATTAGGTTTGCAGTAGGTGCTTTGGTGTAAAATTGAAATGTATACTATTTGTATTGTCTAAGCATTGCATGCACTGAGATAACAACTTTTTTGTGTTGATGTGTACAGCCATGAAACAACTTTCAAACTACTCATAATCATGTGGGAAGTTAACCTAAGGTGTTTCCATTAGGTTTGCAGTAAGTACTTTGGTGTAAAATTGAAATGTATACTACTTTTATGTCAAAGCATTCTATTCACTGTGAAATCAACTTTTTTGTCTTTATGTGCACAGGTATGAAACAACTTTCAGACATCTCAGAATCATGTGGGAAGTTAACCTAAAGTGTTTCCATTAGGTTTGCAGTAAGTGCTTTGGTGTAAAATTGAAATGTATACTATTTGTATTGTCTAAGCATTTCATGCACTGAGATAACAACTTTTTTGTGTTGATGTGTACAGCCATGAAACAACTTTCAAACTACTCATAATCATGTGGGAAGTTAACCTAAGGTGTTTCCATTAGGTTTGCAGTAAGTGCTTTGGAGTAAAATTGAAATGTATACTATTTGTATTGTCTAAGCATTGCATGCACTGAGATAACAACTTTTTTGTGTTGATGTGTACAGCCATGAAACAACTTTCAAACTACTCACAATCATGTGGAAAGTTAACCTAAGGTGTTTCCATTAGGTTTGCAGTAGGTGCTTTGGTGTAAAATTGAAATGTATACTATTTGTATTGTAAAAGCATTGCATGCACTGAGAAAACAACTTTTTTATGTTAAAGTGTACAGCCATGAAACAACTTTGAAACTACTCATTATCATGTGGGAAGTTAACCTAAGGTGTTTCCATTAGTTTGCAGTAAGTACTTTGGTGTAAAATTCAGATGTGTACTACCTTAATGTCAGAGCATAGTAGTACTGAGAAAGTAACTTTTTTGTCTTGATGAACTGAGGCATGAAACAAGTATAAACCTAGTCATACTCATCTGGTAAGTTAACCAAATGTGTTTGCATTAGGTTTGCAGTCAAGACTTTTGAGTACAATTGAAATGTATACTACTTTTATGTCGAAGCATTCTATTCACTGTGAAATCAACTTTTTTGTCTTTATGTGCACAGGTATCTTTTGTCTTTATGTGCACAACTACAGACATCTCAGAATCATGTGGGAAGTTAACCTAAAGTGTTTCCATTAGGTTTGCAGTAAGTGCTTTGGTGTAAAATTGAAATGTATACTATTTGTATTGTCTAAGCATTGCATGCACTCAGATAACAACTTTTTTGTGTTGATGTGTACAGCCATGAAACAACTTTCAAACTACTCACAATCATGTGGAAAGTTAACCTAAGGTGTTTCCATTAGGTTTGCAGTAGGTGCTTTGGTGTAAAATTGAAATGTTTACTATTTGTATTGTAAAAGCATTGCATGCACTGAGAAAACAACTTTTTTGTGTTAAAGTGTGCAGCCATGAAACAACTTTGAAACTACTCATTATCATGTGGGAAGTTAACCTAAGGTGTTTCCATTAGTTTGCAGTAAGTACTTTGGTGTAAAATTCAGATGTGTACTACCTTAATGTCAGAGCATAGTAGTACTGAGAAAGTAACTTTTTTTTCTTGATGAACTGAGGCATGAAACAACTTTAAACCTAGTCATACTCATCTGGTAAGTTAACCAAATGTGTTTGCATTAGGTTTGCAGTCAAGACTTTTGAGTACAATTGAAATGTATACTACTTTTATGTCAAAGCATTCTATTCACTGTGAAATCAACTTTTTTGTCTTTATGTGCACAGGTATGAAACAACTTTCAGACATCTCAGAATCATGTGGGAAGTTAACCTAAAGTGTTTCCATTAGGTTTGCAGTAAGTGCTTTGGTGTAAAATTGAAATGTATACTATTTGTATTGTCTAAGCATTGCATGCACTGAGATAACAACTTTTTTGTGTTGATGTCTACAGCCATGAAACAACTTTCAAACTACTCACAATCATGTGGAAAGTTAACCTAAGGTGTTTCCATTAGGTTTGCAGTAGGTGCTTTGGTGTAAAATTGAAATGTATACTATTTGTATTGTCTAAGCATTGCATGCACTTAGATAACAACTTTTTTGTGTTGATGAGTAGAGCCATGAAACAACATTCAAACAACTCATAATCATGTGGAAAGTTAACGTAAAGTGTTTCCATTAGGTTTGCAGTAAGTGCTTTGGTGTAAATTTGAAATGTATACTATTTGTATTGTCTAAGCATTGCATGCACTCAGATAACAACTTTTTTGTGTTGATGTGTACAGCCATGAAACAACTTTCAAACTACTCATAATCATGTGGAAAGTTAACCTAAGGTGTTTCCATTAGTTTGCAGTAAGTACTTTGGTGTAAAATTCAGATCAGTACTACCTTAATGTCAGAGCATAGTAGTACTGAGAAAGTAACTTTTTTGTCTTGATGAACTGAGGCATGAAACAACTATAAACCTAGTCATACTCATCTGGTAAGTTAACCAAATGTGTTTGCATTAGGTTTGCAGTCAAGACTTTTGAGTACAATTGAAATGTATACTACTTTTATGTCAAAGCATTCTATTCACTGTGAAATCAACTTTTTTGTCTTTATGTGCACAGGTATGAAACAACTTTCAGACATCTCAGAATCATGTGGGAAGTTAACCTAAAGTGTTTCCATTAGGTTTGCAGTAAGTGCTTTGGTGTAAAATTGAAATGTATACTATTTGCATTGTCTAAGCATTGCATGCACTTAGATAAGAACTTTTTTGTGTTGATGAGTAGAGCCATGAAACAACTTTCAAACTACTCATAATCATGTGGAAAGTTAACGTAAAGTGTTTCCATTAGGTTTGCAGTAAGTGCTTTGGTGTAAATTTGAAATGTATACTATTTGTATTGTCTAAGCATTGCATGCACTCAGATAACAACTTTTTTGTGTTGATGTGTACAGCCATGAAACAACTTTGAAACTACTCATAATCATGTGGAAAGTTAACCTAAAGTGTTTCCATTAGGTTTGCAGTAAGTGCTTTGGTGTAAAATTGAAATGTATACTATTTGTATTGTCTAAGCATTGCATGCACTCAGATAACAACTTTTTTGTGTTGATGTGTACAGCCATGAAACAACTTTCAAACTACTCATAATCATGTGGGAAGTTAACCTAAGGTGTTTCCATTAGGTTTGCAGTAAGTACTTTGGTGTAAAATTGAAATGTATACTACTTTTATGTCAAAGCATTCTATTCACTGTGAAATCAACTTTTTTGTCTTTATGTGCACAGGTATGAAACAACTTTCAGACATCTCAGAATCATGTGGGAAGTTAACCTAAAGTGTTTCCATTAGGTTTGCAGTAAGTGCTTTGGTGTAAAATTGAAATGTATACTATTTGTATTGTCTAAGCATTTCATGCACTGAGATAACAACTTTTTTGTGTTGATGTGTACAGCCATGGAACAACTTTCAAACTACTCATAATCATGTGGGAAGTTAACCTAAGGTGTTTCCATTAGGTTTGCAGTAAGTGCTTTGGAGTAAAATTGAAATGTATACTATTTGTATTGTCTAAGCATTGCATGCACTGAGATAACAACTTTTTTGTGTTGATGTGTACAGCCATGAAACAACTTTCAAACTACTCACAATCATGTGGAAAGTTAACCTAAGGTGTTTCCATTAGGTTTGCAGTAGGTGCTTTGGTGTAAAATTGAAATGTATACTATTTGTATTGTAAAAGCATTGCATGCACTGAGAAAACACCTTTTTAATGTTAAAGTGTACAGCCATGAAACAACTTTGAAACTACTCACAATCATGTGGAAAGTTAACCTAAGGTGTTTCCATTAGGTTTGCAGTAGGTGCTTTGGAGTAAAATTGAAATGTATACTATTTGTATTGTCTAAGCATTGCATGCACTCAGATAACAACTTTTTTGTGTTGATGTGTACAGCCATGAAACAACTTTCAAACTACTCATAATCATGTGGAAAGTTAACCTAAAGTGTTTCCATTAGGTTTGCAGTAAGTGCTTTGGTGTAAATTTGAAATGTATACTATTTGTATTGTCTAAGCATTGCATGCACTCAGATAACAACTTTTTTGTGTTGATGTGTACAGCCATGAAACAACTTTCAAACTACTCATAATCATGTGGAAAGTTAACCTAAAGTGTTTCCATTAGGTTTGCAGTAAGTGCTTTGGTGTAAAATTGAAATGTATACTATTTGTATTGTCTAAGCATTGCATGCACTCAGATAACAACTTTTTTGTGTTGATGTCTACAGCCATGAAACAACTTTCAAACTACTCACAATCATGTGGAAAGTTAACCTAAGGTGTTTCCATTAGGTTTGCAGTAGGTGCTTTGGTGTAAAATTGAAATGTATACTATTTGTATTGTAAAAGCATTGCATGCACTGAGAAAACAACTTTTTTGTGTTAAAGTGTACAGCCATGAAACAACTTTGAAACTACTCATTATCATGTGGGAAGTTAACCTAAGGTGTTTCCATTAGTTTGCAGTAAGTACTTTGGTGTAAAATTCAGATCAGTACTACCTTAATGTCAGAGCATAGTAGTACTGAGAAAGTAACTTTTTTGTCTTGATGAACTGAGGCATGAAACAACTATAAACCTAGTCATACTCATCTGGTAAGTTAACCAAATGTGTTTGCATTAGGTTTGCAGTCAAGACTTTTGAGTACAATTGAAATGTATACTACTTTTATGTCAAAGCATTCTATTCACTGTGAAATCAACTTTTTTGTCTTTATGTGCACAGGTATGAAACAACTTTCAGACATCTCAGAATCATGTGGGAAGTTAACCTAAAGTGTTTCCATCAGGTTTGCAGTAAGTGCTTTGGTGTAAAATTGAAATGTATACTATTTGCATTGTCTAAGCATTGCATGCACTTAGATAAGAACTTTTTTGTGTTGATGAGTAGAGCCATGAAACAACTTTCAAACTACTCATAATCATGTGGAAAGTTAACGTAAAGTGTTTCCATTAGGTTTGCAGTAAGTGCTTTGGTGTAAATTTGAAATGTATACTATTTGTATTGTCTAAGCATTGCATGCACTCAGATAACAACTTTTTTGTGTTGATGTGTCAGCCATGAAACAACTTTCAAACTACTCATAATCATGTGGAAAGTTAACCTAAAGTGTTTCCATTAGGTTTGCAGTAAGTGCTTTGGTGTAAAATTGAAATGTATACTATTTGTATTGTCTAAGCATTGCATGCACTCAGATAACAACTTTTTTGTGTTGATGTGCACAGCCATGAAACAACTTTCAAACTACTCATAATCATGTGGGAAGTTAACCTAAGGTGTTTCCATTAGGTTTGCAGTAAGTACTTTGGTGTAAAATTGAAATGTATACTACTTTTATGTCAAAGCATTCTATTCACTGTGAAATCAACTTTTTTGTCTTTATGTGCACAGGTATGAAACAACTTTCAGACATCTCAGAATCATGTGGGAAGTTAACCTAAAGTGTTTCCATTAGGTTTGCAGTAAGTGCTTTGGTGTAAAATTGAAATGTATACTATTTGTATTGTCTAAGCATTTCATGCACTGAGATAACAACTTTTTTGTGTTGATGTGTACAGCCATGGAACAACTTTCAAACTACTCATAATCATGTGGGAAGTTAACCTAAGGTGTTTCCATTAGGTTTGCAGTAAGTGCTTTGGAGTAAAATTGAAATGTATACTATTTGTATTGTCTAAGCATTGCATGCACTGAGATAACAACTTTTTTGTGTTGATGTGTACAGCCATGAAACAACTTTCAAACTACTCACAATCATGTGGAAAGTTAACCTAAGGTGTTTCCATTAGGTTTGCAGTAGGTGCTTTGGTGTAAAATTGAAATGTATACTATTTGTATTGTAAAAGCATTGCATGCACTGAGAAAACACCTTTTTAATGTTAAAGTGTACAGCCATGAAACAACTTTGAAACTACTCACAATCATGTGGAAAGTTAACCTGAGGTGTTTCCATTAGGTTTGCAGTAGGTGATTTGGAGTAAAATTGAAATGTATACTATTTGTATTGTCTAAGCATTGCATGCACTCAGATAACAACTTTTTTGTGTTGATGTGTACAGCCATGAAACAACTTTCAAACTACTCATAATCATGTGGAAAGTTAACCTAAAGTGTTTCCATTAGGTTTGCAGTAAGTGCTTTGGTGTAAAATTGAAATGTATACTATGTGTATTGTCTAAGCATTGCATGCACTGAGATAACAACTTTTTTGTGTTGATGTGTACAGCCATGAAACAACTTTCAAACTACTCATAATCATGTGGGACGTTAACCTAAGGTGTTTCCATTAGGTTTGCAGTAAGTGGTTTGGAGTAAAATTGAAATGTATACTATTTGTATTGTCTAAGCATTGCATGCACTGAGATAACAACTTTTTTGTGTTGATGTGTACAGCCATGAAACAACTTTCAGACTACTCACAATCATGTGGAAAGTTAACCTAAGGTGTTTCCATTAGGTTTGCAGTAGGTGCTTTGGTGTAAAATTGAAATGTATACTATTTGTATTGTAAAAGCATTGCATGCACTGAGAAAACAACTTTTTTGTGTTAAAGTATGCAGCCATGAAACAACTTTGAAACTACTCATTATCATGTGGGAAGTTAACCTAAGGTGTTTCCGTTAGTTTGCAGTAAGTACTTTGGTGTAAAATTCAGATGTGTACTACCTTAATGTCAGAGCATAGTAGTACTGAGAAAGTAACTTTTTTTTCTTGATGAACTGAGGCATGAAACAACTTGAAACCTAGTCATACTCATCTGGTAAGTTAACCAAATGTGTTTGCATTAGGTTTGCAGTCAAGACTTTTGAGTACAATTGAAATGTATACTACTTTTATGTCAAAGCATTCTATTCACTGTGAAATCAACTTTTTTGTCTTTATGTGCACAGGTATGAAACAACTTTCAGACATCTCAGAATCATGTGGGAAGTTAACCTAAAGTGTTTCCATTAGGTTTGCAGTAAGTAATTTGGTGTAAAATTGAAATGCATACTATTCGTATTGTCTAAGCATTGCATGCACTGAGATAACAACTTTTTTGTGTTGATGTGTACAGCCATGAAACAACTTTCAAACTACTCATAATCATGTGGGAAGTTAACCTAAGGTGTTTCCATTAGGTTTGCAGTAAGTGGTTTGGAGTAAAATTGAAATGTATACTATTTGTATTGTCTAAGCATTGCATGCACTGAGATAACAACTTTTTTGTGTTGATGTCTACAGCCATGAACCAACTTTCAGACTACTCACAATCATGTGGAAAGTTAACCTAAGGTGTTTCCATTAGGTTTGCAGTAGGTGCTTTGGTGTAAAATTGAAATGTATACTATTTGTATTGTAAAAGCATTGCATGCACTGAGAAAACAACTTTTTTGTGTTAAAGTGTGCAGCCATGAAACAACTTTGAAACTACTCATTATCATGTGGGAAGTTAACCTAAGGTGTTTCCGTTAGTTTGCAGTAAGTACTTTGGTGTAAAATTCAGATGTGTACTACCTTAATGTCAGAGCATAGTAGTACTGAGAAAGTAACTTTTTTTTCTTGATGAACTGAGGCATGAAACAACTTTAAACCTAGTCATACTCATCTGGTAAGTTAACCAAATGTGTTTGCATTAGGTTTGCAGTCAAGACTTTTGAGTACAATTGAAATGTATACTACTTTTATGTCAAAGCATTCTATTCACTGTGAAATCAACTTTTTTGTCTTTATGTGCACAGGTATGAAACAACTTTCAGACATCTCAGAATCATGTGGGAAGTTAACCTAAAGTGTTTCCATTAGGTTTGCAGTAAGTAATTTGGTGTAAAATTGAAATGCATACTATTCGTATTGTCTAAGCATTGCATGCACTGAGATAACAACTTTTTTGTGTTGATGTCTACAGCCATGAAACAACTTTCAAACTACTCACAATCATGTGGGAAGTTAACCTAAGGTGTTTCCATTAGGTTTGCAGTAAGTACTTTGGTGTAAAATTGAAATGTATACTACTTTTATGTCAAAGCATTCTATTCACTGTGAAATCAACTTTTTTGTCTTTATGTGCACAGGTATCTTTTGTCTTTATGTGCACAACTACAGACATCTCAGAATCATGTGGGAAGTTAACCTAAAGTGTTTCCATTAGGTTTGCAGTAAGTGCTTTGGTGTAAAATTGAAATGTATACTATTTGTATTGTCTAAGCATTGCATGCACTGAGATAACAACTTTTTTGTGTTGATGTCTACAGCCATGAAACAACTTTCAAACTACTCACAATCATGTGGAAAGTTAACCTAAGGTGTTTCCATTAGGTTTGCAGTAGGTGCTTTGGAGTAAAATTGAAATGTATACTATTTGTATTGTCTAAGCATTGCATGCACTCAGATAACAACTTTTTTGTGTTGATGTGTACAGCCATGAAACAACTTTCAAACTACTCATAATCATGTGGAAAGTTAACCTAAAAGTGTTTCCATTAGGTTTGCAGTAAGTGCTTTGGTGTAAAATTGAAATGTATACTATTTGTATTGTCTAAGCATTGGATGCACTCAGATAACAACTTCTTTGTGTTGATGTCTACAGCCATGAAACAACTTTCAAACTACTCACAATCATGTGGAAAGTTAACCTAAGGTGTTTCCATTAGGTTTGCAGTAGGTGCTTTGGTGTAAAATTCAAATGTATACTATTTGTATTGTCTAAGCATTGCATGCACTCAGATAACAACTTTTTTGTGTTGATGTGTACAGCCATGAAACAACTTTCAAACTACTCATAATCATGTGGAAAGTTAACCTAAAGTGTTTCCATTAGGTTTGCAGTAAGTGCTTTGGTGTAAAATTGAAATGTATACTATTTGTATTGTCTAAGCATTGCATGCACTCAGATAACAACTTTTTTGTGTTGATGTGTACAGCCATGAAACAACTTTCAAACTACTCATAATCATGTGGGAAGTTAACCTAAGGTGTTTCCATTAGGTTTGCAGTAAGTACTTTGGTGTAAAATTGAAATGTATACTACTTTTATGTCAAAGCATTCTATTCACTGTGAAATCAACTTTTTTGTCTTTATGTGCACAGTAATGAAACAACTTTCAGACATCTCAGAATCATGTGGGAAGTTAATCTAAGTTGTTTCCATTAGGTTTGCAGTAAGTGCTTTGGTGTAAAATTGAAATGTATACTATTTGTATTGTCTAAGCATTGCATGCACTTAGATAACAACTTTTTTGTGTTGATGTGTACAGCCATGAAACAACTTTCAAACTACTCATAATCATGTGGAAAGTTAACCTAAAGTGTTTCCATTAGGGTTGCAGTAAGTGCTTTGGTGTAAAATTGAAATGTATACTATTTGTATTGTCTAAGCATTGCATGCACTGAGATAACAACTTTTTTGTGTTGATGTGTACAGCCATGAAACAACTTTCAAACTACTCATAATCATGTGGGAAGTTAACCTAAGGTGTTTCCATTAGGTTTGCAGTAAGTACTTTGGTGTAAAATTGAAATGTATACTACTTTTATGTCAAAGCATTCTATTCACTGTGAAATCAACTTTTTTGTCTTTATGTGCACAGGTATGAAACAACTTTCAGACATATCAGAATCATGTGGGAAGTTAACCTAAGGTGTTTCCATTAGTTTGCAGTAAGTACTTTGGTGTAAAATTCAGCTGTGTACTACCTTAATGTCAGAGCATAGTAGTACTGAGAAAGTAACTTTTTTGTCTTGATGAACTGAGGCATGAAACAACTATAAACCTAGTCATACTCATCTGGTAAGTTAACCAAATGTGTTTGCATTAGGTTTGCAGTCAAGACTTTTGAGTACAATTGAAATGTATACTACTTTTATGTCGAAGCATTCTATTCACTGTGAAATCAACTTTTTTGTCTTTATGTGCACAGGTATCTTTTGTCTTTATGTGCACAACTACAGACATCTCAGAATCATGTGGGAAGTTAACCTAAAGTGTTTCCATTAGGTTTGCAGTAAGTGCTTTGGTGTAAAATTGAAATGTATACTATTTGTATTGTCTAAGCATTGCATGCACTGAGATAACAACTTTTTTGTGTTGATGTCTACAGCCATGAAACAACTTTCAAACTACTCACAATCATGTGGAAAGTTAACCTAAGGTGTTTCCATTAGGTTTGCAGTAGGTGCTTTGGAGTAAAATTGAAATGTATACTATTTGTATTGTCTAAGCATTGCATGCACTCAGATAACAACTTTTTTGTGTTGATGTGTAGAGCCATGCAACAACTTTCAAACTACTCATAATCATGTGGAAAGTTAACCTAAAAGTGTTTCCATTAGGTTTGCAGTAAGTGCTTTGGTGTAAAATTGAAATGTATACTATTTGTATTGTCTAAGCATTGCATGCACTCAGATAACAACTTTTTTGTGTTGATGTGTACAGCCATGAAACAACTTTCAAACTACTCATAATCATGTGGAAAGTTAACCTAAAAGTGTTTCCATTAGGTTTGCAGTAAGTGCTTTGGTGTAAAATTGAAATGTTTACTATTTGTATTGTAAAAGCATTGCATGCACTGAGAAAACAACTTTTTTGTGTTAAAGTGTGCAGCCATGAAACAACTTTGAAACTACTCATTATCATGTGGGAAGTTAACCTAAGGTGTTTCCATTAGTTTGCAGTAAGTACTTTGGTGTAAAATTCAGATGTGTACTACCTTAATGTCAGAGCATAGTAGTACTGAGAAAGTAACTTTTTTTTCTTGATGAACTGAGGCATGAAACAACTTTAAACCTAGTCATACTCATCTGGTAAGTTAACCAAATGTGTTTGCATTAGGTTTGCAGTCAAGACTTTTGAGTACAATTGAAATGTATACTACTTTTATGTCAAAGCATTCTATTCACTGTGAAATCAACTTTTTTGTCTTTATGTGCACAGGTATGAAACAACTTTCAGACATCTCAGAATCATGTGGGAAGTTAACCTAAAGTGTTTCCATTAGGTTTGCAGTAAGTGCTTTGGTGTAAAATTGAAATGTATACTATTTGTATTGTCTAAGCATGCATGCACTGAGATAACAACTTTTTTGTGTTGATGTCTACAGCCATGAAACAACTTTCAAACTACTCACAATCATGTGGAAAGTTAACCTAAGGTGTTTCCATTAGGTTTGCAGTAGGTGCTTTGGTGTAAAATTGAAATGTATACTATTTGTATTGTCTAAGCATTGCATGCACCTAAAGTGTTTCCATTAGGTTTGCAGTAAGTGCTTTGGTGTAAAATTGAAATGTATACTATTTGTATTGTCTAAGCATTGCATGCACTGAGATAACAACTTTTTTGTGTTGATGTGTACAGCCATGACACAACTTTCAAACTACTCATAATCATGTGGGAAGTTAACCTAAGGTGTTTCCATTAGGTTTGCAGTAAGTGCTTTGGAGTAAAATTGAAATGTATACTATTTGTATTGTCTAAGCATTGCATGCACTCAGATAACAACTTTTTTGTGTTGATGTGTACAGCCATGAAACAACTTTCAAACTACTCATAATCATGTGGAAAGTTAACCTAAAGTGTTTCCATTAGGTTTGCAGTAAGTGCTTTGGTGTAAAATTGAAATGTATACTATTTGTATTGTCTAAGCATTGGATGCACTCAGATAACAACTTTTTTGTGTTGATGTCTACAGCCATGAAACAACTTTCAAACTACTCACAATCATGTGGAAAGTTAACCTAAGGTGTTTCCATTAGGTTTGCAGTAGGTGCTTTGGTGTAAAATTGAAATGTATACTATTTGTATTGTCTAAGCATTGCATGCACTCAGATAACAACTTTTTTGTGTTGATGTGTACAGCCATGAAACAACTTTCAAACTACTCATAATCATGTGGAAAGTTAACCTAAAGTGTTTCCATTAGGTTTGCAGTAAGTGCTTTGGTGTAAAATTGAAATGTATACTATTTGTATTGTCTAAGCATTGCATGCACTCAGATAACAACTTTTTTGTGTTGATGTGTACAGCCATGAAACAACTTTCAAACTACTCATAATCATGTGGGAAGTTAACCTAAGGTGTTTCCATTAGGTTTGCAGTAAGTACTTTGGTGTAAAATTGAAATGTATACTGCTTTTATGTCAAAGCATTCTATTCACTGTGAAATCAACTTTTTTGTCTTTATGTGCACAGTAATGAAACAACTTTCAGACATCTCAGAATCATGTGGGAAGTTAACCTAAAGTGTTTCCATTAGGTTTGCAGTAAGTGCTTTGGTGTAAAATTGAAATGTATACTATTTGTATTGTCTAAGCATTTCATGCACTGAGATAACAACTTTTTTGTGTTGATGTGTACAGCCATGGAACAACTTTCAAACTACTCATAATCATGTGGGAAGTTAACCTAAGGTGTTTCCATTAGGTTTGCAGTAAGTGCTTTGGAGTAAAATTGAAATGTATACTATTTGTATTGTCTAAGCATTGCATGCACTCAGATAACAACTTTTTTGTGTTGATGTGTACAGCCATGAAACAACTTTCAAACTACTCACAATCATGTGGAAAGTTAACCTAAGGTGTTTCCATTAGGTTTGCAGTAGGTGCTTTGGTGTAAAATTGAAATGTATACTATTTGTATTGTAAAAGCATTGCATGCACTGAGAAAACACCTTTTTAATGTTAAAGTGTACAGCCATGAAACAACTTTGAAACTACTCACAATCATGTGGAAAGTTAACCTAAGGTGTTTCCATTAGGTTTGCAGTAGGTGCTTTGGAGTAAAATTGAAATGTATACTATTTGTATTGTCTAAGCATTGCATGCACTCAGATAACAACTTTTTTGTGTTGATGTGTACAGCCATGAAACAACTTTCAAACTACTCATAATCATGTGGAAAGTTAACCTAAAGTGTTTCCATTAGGTTTGCAGTAAGTGCTTTGGTGTAAAATTGAAATGTATACTATGTGTATTGTCTAAGCATTGCATGCACTGAGATAACAACTTTTTTGTGTTGATGTGTACAGCCATGAAACAACTTTCAAACTACTCATAATCATGTGGGAAGTTAACCTAAGGTGTTTCCATTAGGTTTGCAGTAAGTGGTTTGGAGTAAAATTGAAATGTATACTATTTGTATTGTCTAAGCATTGCATGCACTGAGATAACAACTTTTTTGTGTTGATGTGTACAGCCATGAAACAACTTTCAAACTACTCATAATCATGTGGGAAGTTAACCTAAGGTGTTTCCATTAGGTTTGCAGTAAGTACTTTGGTGTAAAATTGAAATGTATACTGCTTTTATGTCAAAGCATTCTATTCACTGTGAAATCAACTTTTTTGTCTTTATGTGCACAGTAATGAAACAACTTTCAGACATCTCAGAATCATGTGGGAAGTTAACCTAAAGTGTTTCCATTAGGTTTGCAGTAAGTGCTTTGGTGTAAAATTGAAATGTATACTATTTGTATTGTCTAAGCATTTCATGCACTGAGATAACAACTTTTTTGTGTTGATGTGTACAGCCATGGAACAACTTTCAAACTACTCATAATCATGTGGGAAGTTAACCTAAGGTGTTTCCATTAGGTTTGCAGTAAGTGCTTTGGAGTAAAATTGAAATGTATACTATTTGTATTGTCTAAGCATTGCATGCACTCAGATAACAACTTTTTTGTGTTGATGTGTACAGCCATGAAACAACTTTCAAACTACTCACAATCATGTGGAATGTTAACCTAAGGTGTTTCCATTAGGTTTGCAGTAGGTGCTTTGGTGTAAAATTGAAATGTATACTATTTGTATTGTAAAAGCATTGCATGCACTGAGAAAACACCTTTTTAATGTTAAAGTGTACAGCCATGAAACAACTTTGAAACTACTCACAATCATGTGGAAAGTTAACCTAAGGTGTTTCCATTAGGTTTGCAGTAGGTGCTTTGGAGTAAAATTGAAATGTATACTATTTGTATTGTCTAAGCATTGCATGCACTCAGATAACAACTTTTTTGTGTTGATGTGTACAGCCATGAAACAACTTTCAAACTACTCATAATCATGTGGAAAGTTAACCTAAAGTGTTTCCATTAGGTTTGCAGTAAGTGCTTTGGTGTAAAATTGAAATGTATACTATGTGTATTGTCTAAGCATTGCATGCACTGAGATAACAACTTTTTTGTGTTGATGTGTACAGCCATGAAACAACTTTCAAACTACTCATAATCATGTGGGAAGTTAACCTAAGGTGTTTCCATTAGGTTTGCAGTAAGTGGTTTGGAGTAAAATTGAAATGTATACTATTTGTATTGTCTAAGCATTGCATGCACTGAGATAACAACTTTTTTGTGTTGATGTGTACAGCCATGAAACAACTTTCAGACTACTCACAATGATGTGGAAAGTTAACCTAAGGTGTTTCCATTAGGTTTGCAGTAGGTGCTTTGGTGTAAAATTGAAATGTATACTATTTGTATTGTAAAAGCATTGCATGCACTGAGAAAACAACTTTTTTGTGTTAAAGTGTGCAGCCATGAAACAACTTTGAAATTACTCATTATCATGTGGGAAGTTAACCTAAGGTGTTTCCGTTAGTTTGCAGTAAGTACTTTGGTGTAAAATTCAGATGTGTACTACCTTAATGTCAGAGCATAGTAGTACTGAGAAAGTAACTTTTTTTTCTTGATGAACTGAGGCATGAAACAACTTTAAACCTAGTCATACTCATCTGGTAAGTTAACCAAATGTGTTTGCATTAGGTTTGCAGTCAAGACTTCTGAGTACAATTGAAATGTATACTACTTTTATGTCAAAGCATTCTATTCACTGTGAAATCAACTTTTTTGTCTTTATGTGCACAGGTATGAAACAACTTTCAGACATCTCAGAATCATGTGGGAAGTTAACCTAAAGTGTTTCCATTAGGTTTGCAGTAAGTAATTTGGTGTAAAATTGAAATGCATACTATTCGTATTGTCTAAGCATTGCATGCACTGAGATAACAACTTTTTTGTGTTGATGTGTACAGCCATGAAACAACTTTCAAACTACTCATAATCATGTGGGAAGTTAACCTAAGGTGTTTCCATTAGGTTTGCAGTAAGTGGTTTGGAGTAAAATTGAAATGTATACTATTTGTATTGTCTAAGCATTGCATGCACTGAGATAACAACTTTTTTGTGTTGATGTCTACAGCCATGAACCAACTTTCAGACTACTCACAATCATGTGGAAAGTTAACCTAAGGTGTTTCCATTAGGTTTGCAGTAGGTGCTTTGGTGTAAAATTGAAATGTATACTATTTGTATTGTAAAAGCATTGCATGCACTGAGAAAACAACTTTTTTGTGTTAAAGTGTGCAGCCATGAAACAACTTTGAAACTACTCATTATCATGTGGGAAGTTAACCTAAGGTGTTTCCGTTAGTTTGCAGTAAGTACTTTGGTGTAAAATTCAGATGTGTACTACCTTAATGTCAGAGCATAGTAGTACTGAGAAAGTAACTTTTTTTTCTTGATGAACTGAGGCATGAAACAACTTTAAACCTAGTCATACTCATCTGGTAAGTTAACCAAATGTGTTTGCATTAGGTTTGCAGTCAAGACTTTTGAGTACAATTGAAATGTATACTACTTTTATGTCAAAGCATTCTATTCACTGTGAAATCAACTTTTTTGTCTTTATGTGCACAGGTATGAAACAACTTTCAGACATCTCAGAATCATGTGGGAAGTTAACCTAAAGTGTTTCCATTAGGTTTGCAGTAAGTAATTTGGTGTAAAATTGAAATGCATACTATTCGTATTGTCTAAGCATTGCATGCACTGAGATAACAACTTTTTTGTGTTGATGTCTACAGCCATGAAACAACTTTCAAACTACTCACAATCATGTGGGAAGTTAACCTAAGGTGTTTCCATTAGGTTTGCAGTAAGTACTTTGGTGTAAAATTGAAATGTATACTACTTTTATGTCAAAGCATTCTATTCACTGTGAAATCAACTTTTTTGTCTTTATGTGCACAGGTATGAAACAACTTTCAGACATCTCAGAATCATGTGGGAAGTTAACCTAAAGTGTTTCCATTAGGTTTGCAGTAAGTGCTTTGGTGTAAAATTGAAATGTATACTATTTGTATTGTCTAAGCATTGGATGCACTCAGATAACAACTTTTTTGTGTTGATGTCTACAGCCATGAAACAACTTTCAAACTACTCACAATCATGTGGAAAGTTAACCTAAGGTGTTTCCATTAGGTTTGCAGTAGGTGCTTTGGTGTAAAATTGAAATGTATACTATTAGTATTGTCTAAGCATTGCATGCACTCAGATAACAACTTTTTTGTGTTGATGTGTACAGCCATGAAACAACTTTCAAACTACTCATAATCATGTGGAAAGTTAACCTAAAGTGTTTCCATTAGGTTTGCAGTAAGTGCTTTGGTGTAAAATTGAAATGTATACTATTTGTATTGTCTAAGCATTGCATGCACTCAGATAACAACTTTTTTGTGTTGATGTGTACAGCCATGAAACAACTTTCAAACTACTCATAATCATGTGGGAAGTTAACCTAAGGTGTTTCCATTAGGTTTGCAGTAAGTACTTTGGTGTAAAATTGAAATGTATACTGCTTTTATGTCAAAGCATTCTATTCACTGTGAAATCAACTTTTTTGTCTTTATGTGCACAGTAATGAAACAACTTTCAGACATCTCAGAATCATGTGGGAAGTTAATCTAAGTTGTTTCCATTAGGTTTGCAGTAAGTGCTTTGGTGTAAAATTGAAATGTATACTATTTGTATTGTCTAAGCATTGCATGCACTTAGATAACAACTTTTTTGTGTTGATGTGTACAGCCATGAAACAACTTTCAAACTACTCATAATCATGTGGAAAGTTAACCTAAAGTGTTTCCATTAGGGTTGCAGTAAGTGCTTTGGTGTAAAATTGAAATGTATACTATTTGTATTGTCTAAGCATTGCATGCACTGAGATAACAACTTTTTTGTGTTGATGTGTACAGCCATGAAACAACTTTCAAACTACTCATAATCATGTGGGAAGTTAACCTAAGGTGTTTCCATTAGGTTTGCAGTAAGTACTTTGGTGTAAAATTGAAATGTATACTACTTTTATGTCAAAGCATTTTATTCACTGTGAAATCAACTTTTTTGTCTTTATGTGCACAGGTATGAAACAACTTTCAGACATATCAGAATCATGTGGGAAGTTAACCTAAGGTGTTTCCATTAGTTTGCAGTAAGTACTTTGGTGTAAAATTCAGATGTGTACTACCTTAATGTCAGAGCATAGTAGTACTGAGAAAGTAACTTTTTTGTCTTGATGAACTGAGGCATGAAACAACTATAAACCTAGTCATACTCATCTGGTAAGTTAACCAAATGTGTTTGCATTAGGTTTGCAGTCAAGACTTTTGAGTACAATTGAAATGTATACTACTTTTATGTCGAAGCATTCTATTCACTGTGAAATCAACTTTTTTGTCTTTATGTGCACAGGTATCTTTTGTCTTTATGTGCACAACTACAGACATCTCAGAATCATGTGGGAAGTTAACCTAAAGTGTTTCCATTAGGTTTGCAGTAAGTGCTTTGGTGTAAAATTGAAATGTATACTATTTGTATTGTCTAAGCATTGCATGCACTGAGATAACAACTTTTTTGTGTTGATGTCTACAGCCATGAAACAACTTTCAAACTACTCACAATCATGTGGAAAGTTAACCTAAGGTGTTTCCATTAGGTTTGCAGTAGGTGCTTTGGAGTAAAATTGAAATGTATACTATTTGTATTGTCTAAGCATTGCATGCACTCAGATAACAACTTTTTTGTGTTGATGTGTACAGCCATGAAACAACTTTCAAACTACTCATAATCATGTGGAAAGTTAACCTAAAAGTGTTTCCATTAGGTTTGCAGTAAGTGCTTTGGTGTAAAATTGAAATGTATACTATTTGTATTGTCTAAGCATTGGATGCACTCAGATAACAACTTTTTTGTGTTGATGTCTACAGCCATGAAACAACTTTCAAACTACTCACAATCATGTGGAAAGTTAACCTAAGGTGTTTCCATTAGGTTTGCAGTAGGTGCTTTGGTGTAAAATTCAAATGTATACTATTTGTATTGTCTAAGCATTGCATGCACTCAGATAACAACTTTTTTGTGTTGATGTGTACAGCCATGAAACAACTTTCAAACTACTCATAATCATGTGGAAAGTTAATCTAAAGTGTTTCCATTAGGTTTGCAGTAAGTGCTTTGGTGTAAAATTGAAATGTATACTATTTGTATTGTCTAAGCATTGCATGCACTCAGATAACAACTTTTTTGTGTTGATGTGTACAGCCATGAAACAACTTTCAAACTACTCATAATCATGTGGGAAGTTAACCTAAGGTGTTTCCATTAGGTTTGCAGTAAGTACTTTGGTGTAAAATTGAAATGTATACTACTTTTATGTCAAAGCATTCTATTCACTGTGAAATCAACTTTTTTGTCTTTATGTGCACAGGTATGAAACAACTTTCAGACATATCAGAATCATGTGGGAAGTTAACCTAAGGTGTTTCCATTAGTTTGCAGTAAGTACTTTGGTGTAAAATTCAGCTGTGTACTACCTTAATGTCAGAGCATAGTAGTACTGAGAAAGTAACTTTTTTGTCTTGATGAACTGAGGCATGAAACAACTATAAACCTAGTCATACTCATCTGGTAAGTTAACCAAATGTGTTTGCATTAGGTTTGCAGTCAAGACTTTTGAGTACAATTGAAATGTATACTACTTTTATGTCGAAGCATTCTATTCACTGTGAAATCAACTTTTTTGTCTTTATGTGCACAGGTATCTTTTGTCTTTATGTGCACAACTACAGACATCTCAGAATCATGTGGGAAGTTAACCTAAAGTGTTTCCATTAGGTTTGCAGTAAGTGCTTTGGTGTAAAATTGAAATGTATACTATTTGTATTGTCTAAGCATTGCATGCACTGAGATAACAACTTTTTTGTGTTGATGTCTACAGCCATGAAACAACTTTCAAACTACTCACAATCATGTGGAAAGTTAACCTAAGGTGTTTCCATTAGGTTTGCAGTAGGTGCTTTGGAGTAAAATTGAAATGTATACTATTTGTATTGTCTAAGCATTGCATGCACTCAGATAACAACTTTTTTGTGTTGATGTGTACAGCCATGCAACAACTTTCAAACTACTCATAATCATGTGGAAAGTTAACCTAAAAGTGTTTCCATTAGGTTTGCAGTAAGTGCTTTGGTGTAAAATTGAAATGTATACTATTTGTATTGTCTAAGCATTGCATGCACTCAGATAACAACTTTTTTGTGTTGATGTGTACAGCCATGAAACAACTTTCAAACTACTCATAATCATGTGGAAAGTTAACCTAAAAGTGTTTCCATTAGGTTTGCAGTAAGTGCTTTGGTGTAAAATTGAAATGTTTACTATTTGTATTGTAAAAGCATTGCATGCACTGAGAAAACAACTTTTTTGTGTTAAAGTGTGCAGCCATGAAACAACTATGAAACTACTCATTATCATGTGGGAAGTTAACCTAAGGTGTTTCCATTAGTTTGCAGTAAGTACTTTGGTGTAAAATTCAGATGTGTACTACCTTAATGTCAGAGCATAGTAGTACTGAGAAAGTAACTTTTTTTTCTTGATGAACTGAGGCATGAAACAACTTTAAACCTAGTCATACTCATCTGGTAAGTTAACCAAATGTGTTTGCATTAGGTTTGCAGTCAAGACTTTTGAGTACAATTGAAATGTATACTACTTTTATGTCAAAGCATTCTATTCACTGTGAAATCAACTTTTTTGTCTTTATGTGCACAGGTATGAAACAACTTTCAGACATCTCAGAATCATGTGGGAAGTTAACCTAAAGTGTTTCCATTAGGTTTGCAGTAAGTGCTTTGGCGTAAAATTGAAATGTATACTATTTGTATTGTCTAAGCATTGCATGCACTGAGATAACAACTTTTTTGTGTTGATGTCTACAGCCATGAAACAACTTTCAAACTACTCACAATCATGTGGAAAGTTAACCTAAGGTGTTTCCATTAGGTTTGCAGTAGGTGCTTTGGTGTAAAATTGAAATGTATACTATTTGTATTGTCTAAGCATTGCATGCACCTAAAGTGTTTCCATTAGGTTTGCAGTAAGTGCTTTGGTGTAAAATTGAAATGTATACTATTTGTATTGTCTAAGCATTGCATGCACTGAGATAACAACTTTTTTGTGTTGATGTGTACAGCCATGACACAACTTTCAAACTACTCATAATCATGTGGTAAGTTAACCTAAGGTGTTTCCATTAGGTTTGCAGTAAGTGCTTTGGAGTAAAATTGAAATGTATACTATTTGTATTGTCTAAGCATTGCATGCACTCAGATAACAACTTTTTTGTGTTGATGTGTACAGCCATGAAACAACTTTCAAACTACTCATAATCATGTGGAAAGTTAACCTAAAGTGTTTCCATTAGGTTTGCAGTAAGTGCTTTGGTGTAAAATTGAAATGTATACTATTTGTATTGTCTAAGCATTGGATGCACTCAGATTCAACTTTTTTGTGTTGATGTCTACAGCCATGAAACAACTTTCAAACTACTCACAATCATGTGGAAAGTTAACCTAAGGTGTTTCCATTAGGTTTGCAGTAGGTGCTTTGGTGTAAAATTGAAATGTATACTATTTGTATTGTCTAAGCATTGCATGCACTCAGATAACAACTTTTTTGTGTTGATGTGTACAGCCATGAAACAACTTTCAAACTACTCATAATCATGTGGAAAGTTAACCTAAAGTGTTTCCATTAGGTTTGCAGTAAGTGCTTTGGTGTAAAATTGAAATGTATACTATTTGTATTGTCTAAGCATTGCATGCACTCAGATAACAACTTTTTTGTGTTGATGTGTACAGCCATGAAACAACTTTCAAACTACTCATAATCATGTGGGAAGTTAACCTAAGGTGTTTCCATTAGGTTTGCAGTAAGTACTTTGGTGTAAAATTGAAATGTATACTGCTTTTATGTCAAAGCATTCTATTCACTGTGAAATCAACTTTTTTGTCTTTATGTGCACAGTAATGAAACAACTTTCAGACATCTCAGAATCATGTGGGAAGTTAATCTAAGTTGTTTCCATTAGGTTTGCAGTAAGTGCTTTGGTGTAAAATTGAAATGTATACTATTTGTATTGTCTAAGCATTGCATGCACTTAGATAGCAACTTTTTTGTGTTGATGTGTACAGCCATGAAACAACTTTCAAACTACTCATAATCATGTGGAAAGTTAACCTAAAGTGTTTCCATTAGGGTTGCAGTAAGTGCTTTGGTGTAAAATTGAAATGTATACTATTTGTATTGTCTAAGCATTGCATGCACTGAGATAACAACTTTTTTGTGTTGATGTGTACAGCCATGAAACAACTTTCAAACTACTCATAATCATGTGGGAAGTTAACCTAAGGTGTTTCCATTAGGTTTGCAGTAAGTACTTTGGTGTAAAATTGAAATGTATACTACTTTTATGTCAAAGCATTCTATTCACTGTGAAATCAACTTTTTTGTCTTTATGTGCACAGGTATGAAACAACTTTCAGACATATCAGAATCATTTGGGAAGTTAACCTAAAGTGTTTCCATTAGGTTTGCAGTAAGTGCTTTGGTGTAAAATTGAAATGTATACTATTTGTATTGTCTAAGCATTGCATGCACTGAGATAACAACTTTTTTGTGTTGATGTGTACAGCCATGACACAACTTTCAAACTACTCATAATCATGTGGGAAGTTAACCTAAGGTGTTTCCATTAGGTTTGCAGTAAGTGCTTTGGAGTAAAATTGAAATGTATACTATTTGTATTGTCTAAGCATTGCATGCACTGAGATAACAACTTTTTTGTGTTGATGTCTACAGCCATGAAACAACTTTCAAACTACTCACAATCATGTGGAAAGTTAACCTAAGGTGTTTGCATTAGGTTTGCAGTAGGTGCTTTGGTGTAAAATTCAGATGTGTACTACCTTAATGTCAGAGCATAGTAGTACTGAGAAAGTAACTTTTTTGTCTTGATGAACTGAGGCATGAAACAACTATAAACCTAGTCATACTCATCTGGTAAGTTAACCAAATGTGTTTGCATTAGGTTTGCAGTCAAGACTTTTGAGTACAATTGAAATGTATACTACTTTTATGTCAAAGCATTCTATTCACTGTGAAATCAACTTTTTTGTCTTTATGTGCACAGGTATGAAACAACTTTCAGACATCTCAGAATCATGTGGGAAGTTAACCTAAAGTGTTTCCATTAGGTTTTCAGTAAGTGCTTTGGTGTAAAATTGAAATGTATACTATTTGTACTGTCTAAGCATTTCATGCACTGAGGTAACAACTTTTTTGTGTTGATGTGTACAGCCATGAAACAACTTTCAAACTACTCATAATCATTTGGGAAGTTAACCTAAGGTGTTTCCATTAGGTTTGCAGTAAGTGCTTTGGAGTAAAATTGAAATGTATACTATTTGTATTGTCTAAGCATTGTATGCACTGAGATAACAACTTTTTTGTGTTGATGTGTACAGCCATGAAACAGCTTTCAAGCTACTCACAATCATGTGGAAAGTTGACCTAAGGTGTTTCCATTAGGTTTGCAGTAGGTGCTTTGGTGTAAAATTGAAATGTATACTATTTGTATTGTAAAAGCATTGCATGCACTGAGAAAACAACTTTTTTATGTTAAAGTGTACAGCCATGAAACAACTTTGTAACTACTCATTATCATGTGGGAAGTTAACCTAAGGTGTTTCCATTAGTTTGCAGTAAGTACTTTGGTGTAAAATTCAGATGTGTACTACCTTAATGTCAGAGCATAGTAGTACTGAGAAAGTAACTTTTTTGTCTTGATGAACTGAGGCATGAAACAACTATAAACCTAGTCATACTCATCTGGTAAGTTAACCAAATGTGTTTGCATTAGGTTTGCAGTCAAGACTTTTGAGTACAATTGAAATTTATACTACTTTTATGTCAAAGCAATCTATTCACTGTGAAATCAACTTTTTTGTCTTTATGTGCACAGGTATGAAACAACTTTCAGACATCTCAGAATCATGTGGGAAGTTAACCTAAAGTGTTTCCATTAGGTTTGCAGTAAGTGCTTTGGTGTAAAATTGAAATGCATACTATTTGTATTGTCTAAGCATTGCATGCACTGAGATAACAACTTTTTTGTGTTGATGTCTACAGCCATGAAACAACTTTCAAACTACTCACAATCATGTGGAAAGTTAACCTAAGGTGTTTCCATTAGGTTTGCAGTAGGTGCTTTGGTGTAAAATTGAAATGTATACTATTTGTATTGTCTAAGCATTGCATGCACTCAGATAACAACTTTTTTGTTTTGATGTGTACAGCCATGAAACAACTTTCAAACTACTCATAATCATGTGGAAAGTTAACCTAAAGTGTTTCCATTAGGTTTGCAGTAAGTGTTTTGGTGTAAAATTGAAATGTATACTATTTGTATTGTCTAAGCATTGCATGCACTCAGATAACAACTTTTTTGTGTTGATGTGTACAGCCATGAAACAACTTTCAAACTACTCATAATCATGTGGGAAGTTAACCTAAGGTGTTTCCATTAAGTTTGCAGTAAGTTCTTTGGTGTAAAATTGTAATGTATACTACTTTTATGTCAAAGCATTCTATTCACTGTGAAATCAACTTTTTTGTCTTTATGTGCACAGGTATGAAACAACTTTCAGACATCTCAGAATCATGTGGGAAGTTAACCTAAAGTGTTTCCATTAGGTTTTCAGTAAGTGCTTTGGTGTAAAATTGAAATGTATACTATTTGTATTGTCTCAGCATTTCATACACTGAGATAACAACTTTTTTGTGTTGATGTGTACAGCCATGAAACAACTTTCAAACTACTCATAATCATGTGGGAAGTTAACCTAAGGTGTTTCCATTAGGTTTGCAGTAAGTGCTTTGGAGTAAAATTGAAATGTATACTATTTGTATTGTCTAAGCATTGTATGCACTCAGATAACAACTTTTTTGTGTTGATGTGTACAGCCATGAAACAACTTTCAAACTACTCACAATCATGTGGAAAGTTGACCTAAGGTGTTTCCATTAGGTTTGCAGTAGGTGCTTTGGTGTAAAATTAAAATGTATACTATTTGTATTGTAAAAGCATTGCATGCACTGAGAAAACAACTTTTTTGTGTTAAAGTGTACAGCCATGAAACAACTTTGAAACTACTCATTATCATGTGGGAAGTTAACCTAAGGTGTTTCCATTAGTTTGCAGTAAGTACTTTGGTGTAAAATTCAGATGTGTACTACCTTAATGTCAGAGCATAGTAGTACTGAGAAAGTAACTTTTTTTTCTTGATGAACTGAGGCATGAAACGACTTTAAACCTAGTCATACTCATCTGGTAAGTTAACCAAATGTGTTTGCATTAGGTTTGCAGTCAAGACTTTTGAGTACAATTGAAATTTATACTACTTTTATGTCAAAGCATTCTATTCACTGTGAAATCAACTTTTTTGTCTTTATGTGCACAGGTATGAAACAACTTTCAGACATCTCAGAATCATGTGGGAAGTTAATCAAAGTTGTTTCCATTAGGTTTGCAGTAAGTGCTTTGGTGTAAAATTGAAATGTATACTATTTGTATTGTCTAAGCATTGCATGCACTTAGATAACAACTTTTTTGTGTTGATGTGTACAGCCATGAAACAACTTTCAAACTACTCATAATCATGTGGAAAGTTAACCTAAAGAGTTTCCATTAGGGTTGCAGTAAGTGCTTTTGTGTAAAATTGAAATGTATACTATTTGTATTGTCTAAGCATTGCATGCACTGAGATAACAACTTTTTTGTGTTGATGTGTACAGCCATGAAACAACTTTCAAACTACTCATAATCATGTGGGAAGTTAACCTAAAGTGTTTCCATTAGGTTTGCAGTAAGTACTTTGGTGTAAAATTGAAATGTATACTACTTTTATGTCAAAGCATTCTATTCACTGTGAAATCAACTTTTTTGTCTTTATGTGCACAGGTATGAAATAACTTTCAGACATCTCAGAATCATGTGGGAAGTTAACCTAAAGTGTTTCCATTAGGTTTGCAGTAAGTGCTTTGGTGTAAAATTGAAATGTATACTATTTGTATTGTCTAAGCATTGCATGCACTGAGATAACAACTTTTTGGTGTTGATGTGTACAGCCATGAAACAACTTTCAAACTACTCATAATCATGTGGGAAGTTAACCAAAGGTGTTTCCATTAGGTTTGCAGTAAGTGCTTTGGAGTAAAATTGAAATGTATACTATTTGTATTGTCTAAGCATTGCATGCACTCAGATAACAACTTTTTTGTGTTGATGTGTACAGCCATGAAACAACTTTCAAACTACTCATAATCATGTGGGAAGTTAACCTAAGGTGTTTCCATTAGGTTTGCAGTAAGTGGTTTGGAGTAAAATTGAAATGTATACTATTTGTATTGTCTAAGCATTGCATGCACTGAGATAACAACTTTTTTGTGTTGATGTCTACAGCCATGAAACAACTTTCAAACTACTCACAATCATGTGGAAAGTTAACCTAAGGTGTTTCCATTAGGTTTGCAGTAGGTGCTTTGGTGTAAAATTGAAATGTATACTATTTGTATTGTAAAAGCATTGCATGCACTGAGAAAACAACTTTTTTGTGTTAAAGTGTACAGCCATGAAACAACTTTGAAACTACTCATTATCATGTGGGAAGTTAACCTAAGGTGTTTCCATTAGTTTGCAGTAAGTACTTTGGTGTAAAATTCAGATGTGTACTACCTTAATGTCAGAGCATAGTAGTACTGAGAAAGTAACTTTTTTGTCTTGATGAACTGAGGCATGAAACAACTATAAACCTAGTCATACTCATCTGGTAAGTTAACGAAATGTGTTTGCATTAGGTTTGCAGTCAAGACTTTTGAGTACAATTGAAATGTATACTACTTTTATGTCAAAGCATTCTATTCACTGTGAAATCAACTTTTTTGTCTTTATGTGCACAGGAATGAAACAACTTTCAGACATCTCAGAATCATGTGGGAAGTTAACCTAAAGTGTTTCCATTAGGTTTGCAGTAAGTGCTTTGGTGTAAAATTGAAATGTATACTATTTGTATTGTCTAAGCATTGCATGCACTGAGATAACAACTTTTTTGTGTTGATGTCTACAGCCATGAAACAACTTTCAAACTACTCACAATCATGTGGAAAGTTAACCTAAGGTGTTTCCATTAGGTTTGCAGTAGGTGCTTTGGTGTAAAATTGAAATGTATACTATTTGTATTGTCTAAGCATTGCATGCACTCAGATAACAACTTTTTTGTGTTGATGTGTACAGCCATGAAACAACTTTCAAACTACTCATAATCATGTGGAAAGTTAACCTAAAGTGTTTCCATTAGGTTTGCAGTAAGTGCTTTGGTGTAAAATTGAAATGTATACTATTTGTATTGTCTAAGCATTGCATGCACTCAGATAACAACTTTTTTGTGTTGATGTGTACAGCCATGAAACAACTTTCAAACTACTCATAATCATGTGGGAAGTTAACCTAAGGTGTTTCCATTAGGTTTGCAGTAAGTACTTTGGTGTAAAATTGAAATGTATACTGCTTTTATGTCAAAGCATTCTATTCACTATGAAATCAACTTTTTTGTCTTTATGTGCACAGGTATGAAACAACTTTCAGACATCTCAGAATCATGTGGGAAGTTAATCTAAGTTGTTTCCATTAGGTCTGCAGTAAGTGCTTTGGTGTAAAATTGAAATGTATACTATTTGTATTGTCTAAGCATTGCATGCACTTAGATAACAACTTTTTTGTGTTGATGTGTACAGCCATGAAACAACTTTCAAACTACTCATAATCATGTGGAAAGTTAACCTAAAGTGTTTCCATTAGGGTTGCAGTAAGTGCTTTGGTGTAAAATTGAAATGTATACTATTTGTATTGTCTAAGCATTGCATGCACTGAGATAACAACTTTTTTGTGTTGATGTGTACAGCCATGAAACAACTTTCAAACTACTCATAATCATGTGGGAAGTTAACCTAAGGTGTTTCCATTAGGTTTGCAGTAAGTACTTTGGTGTAAAATTGAAATGTATACTACTTTTATGTCAAAGCATTCTATTCACTGTGAAATCAACTTTTTTGTCTTTATGTGCACAGGTATGAAACAACTTTCAGACATATCAGAATCATTTGGGAAGTTAACCTAAAGTGTTTCCATTAGGTTTGCAGTAAGTGCTTTGGTGTAAAATTGAAATGTTTACTATTTGTATTGTCTAAGCATTGCATGCACTGAGATAACAACTTTTTTGTGTTGATGTGTACAGCCATGACACAACTTTCAAACTACTCATAATCATGTGGGAAGTTAACCTAAGGTGTTTCCATTAGGTTTGCAGTAGGTGCTTTGGTGTAAAATTGAAATGTATACTATTTGTATTGTAAAAGCATTGCATGCACTGAGAAAACAACTTTTTTGTGTTAAAGTGTACAGCCATGAAACAACTTTGAAACTACTCATTATCATGTGGGAAGTTAACCTAAGGTGTTTCCATTAGTTTGCAGTAAGTACTTTGGTGTAAAATTCAGATGTGTACTACCTTAATGTCAGAGCATAGTAGTACTGAGAAAGTAACTTTTTTTTCTTGATGAACTGAGGCATGAAACGACTTTAAACCTAGTCATACTCATCTGGTAAGTTAACCAAATGTGTTTGCATTAGGTTTGCAGTCAAGACTTTTGAGTACAATTGAAATTTATACTACTTTTATGTCAAAGCATTCTATTCACTGTGAAATCAACTTTTTTGTCTTTATGTGCACAGGTATGAAACAACTTTCAGACATCTCAGAATCATGTGGGAAGTTAATCAAAGTTGTTTCCATTAGGTTTGCAGTAAGTGCTTTGGTGTAAAATTGAAATGTATACTATTTGTATTGTCTAAGCATTGCATGCACTTAGATAACAACTTTTTTGTGTTGATGTGTACAGCCATGAAACAACTTTCAAACTACTCATAATCATGTGGAAAGTTAACCTAAAGAGTTTCCATTAGGGTTGCAGTAAGTGCTTTTGTGTAAAATTGAAATGTATACTATTTGTATTGTCTAAGCATTGCATGCACTGAGATAACAACTTTTTTGTGTTGATGTGTACAGCCATGAAACAACTTTCAAACTACTCATAATCATGTGGGAAGTTAACCTAAAGTGTTTCCATTAGGTTTGCAGTAAGTACTTTGGTGTAAAATTGAAATGTATACTACTTTTATGTCAAAGCATTCTATTCACTGTGAAATCAACTTTTTTGTCTTTATGTGCACAGGTATGAAATAACTTTCAGACATCTCAGAATCATGTGGGAAGTTAACCTAAAGTGTTTCCATTAGGTTTGCAGTAAGTGCTTTGGTGTAAAATTGAAATGTATACTATTTGTATTGTCTAAGCATTGCATGCACTGAGATAACAACTTTTTGGTGTTGATGTGTACAGCCATGAAACAACTTTCAAACTACTCATAATCATTTGGGAAGTTAACCTAAGGTGTTTCCATTAGGTTTGCAGTAAGTGCTTTGGAGTAAAATTGAAATGTATACTATTTGTATTGTCTAAGCATTGTATGCACTGAGATAACAACTTTTTTGTGTTGATGTGTACAGCCATGAAACAGCTTTCAAGCTACTCACAATCATGTGGAAAGTTGACCTAAGGTGTTTCCATTAGGTTTGCAGTAGGTGCTTTGGTGTAAAATTGAAATGTATACTATTTGTATTGTAAAAGCATTGCATGCACTGAGAAAACAACTTTTTTATGTTAAAGTGTACAGCCATGAAACAACTTTGTAACTACTCATTATCATGTGGGAAGTTAACCTAAGGTGTTTCCATTAGTTTGCAGTAAGTACTTTGGTGTAAAATTCAGATGTGTACTACCTTAATGTCAGAGCATAGTAGTACTGAGAAAGTAACTTTTTTGTCTTGATGAACTGAGGCATGAAACAACTATAAACCTAGTCATACTCATCTGGTAAGTTAACCAAATGTGTTTGCATTAGGTTTGCAGTCAAGACTTTTGAGTACAATTGAAATTTAAACTACTTTTATGTCAAAGCAATCTATTCACTGTGAAATCAACTTTTTTGTCTTTATGTGCACAGGTATGAAACAACTTTCAGACATCTCAGAATCATGTGGGAAGTTAACCTAAAGTGTTTCCATTAGGTTTGCAGTAAGTGCTTTGGTGTAAAATTGAAATGCATACTATTTGTATTGTCTAAGCATTGCATGCACTGAGATAACAACTTTTTTGTGTTGATGTCTACAGCCATGAAACAACTTTCAAACTACTCACAATCATGTGGAAAGTTAACCTAAGGTGTTTCCATTAGGTTTGCAGTAGGTGCTTTGGTGTAAAATTGAAATGTATACTATTTGTATTGTCTAAGCATTGCATGCACTCAGATAACAACTTTTTTGTTTTGATGTGTACAGCCATGAAACAACTTTCAAACTACTCATAATCATGTGGAAAGTTAACCTAAAGTGTTTCCATTAGGTTTGCAGTAAGTGTTTTGGTGTAAAATTGAAATGTATACTATTTGTATTGTCTAAGCATTGCATGCACTCAGATAACAACTTTTTTGTGTTGATGTGTACAGCCATGAAACAACTTTCAAACTACTCATAATCATGTGGGAAGTTAACCTAAGGTGTTTCCATTAAGTTTGCAGTAAGTTCTTTGGTGTAAAATTGTAATGTATACTACTTTTATGTCAAAGCATTCTATTCACTGTGAAATCAACTTTTTTGTCTTTATGTGCACAGGTATGAAACAACTTTCAGACATCTCAGAATCATGTGGGAAGTTAACCTAAAGTGTTTCCATTAGGTTTGCAGTAAGTGCTTTGGTGTAAAATTGAAATGTATACTATTTGTATTGTCTAAGCATTGCATGCACTTAGATAACAACTTTTTTGTGTTGATGTGTACAGCCATGAAACAACTTTCAAACTACTCATAATCATGTGGAAAGTTAACCTAAAGAGTTTCCATTAGGGTTGCAGTAAGTGCTTTTGTGTAAAATTGAAATGTATACTATTTGTATTGTCTAAGCATTGCATGCACTGAGATAACAACTTTTTTGTGTTGATGTGTACAGCCATGAAACAACTTTCAAACTACTCATAATCATGTGGGAAGTTAACCTAAAGTGTTTCCATTAGGTTTGCAGTAAGTACTTTGGTGTAAAATTGAAATGTATACTACTTTTATGTCAAAGCATTCTATTCACTGTGAAATCAACTTTTTTGTCTTTATGTGCACAGGTATGAAATAACTTTCAGACATCTCAGAATCATGTGGGAAGTTAACCTAAAGTGTTTCCATTAGGTTTGCAGTAAGTGCTTTGGTGTAAAATTGAAATGTATACTATTTGTATTGTCTAAGCATTGCATGCACTGAGATAACAACTTTTTGGTGTTGATGTGTACAGCCATGAAACAACTTTCAAACTACTCATAATCATGTGGGAAGTTAACCAAAGGTGTTTCCATTAGGTTTGCAGTAAGTGCTTTGGAGTAAAATTGAAATGTATACTATTTGTATTGTCTAAGCATTGCATGCACTCAGATAACAACTTTTTTGTGTTGATGTGTACAGCCATGAAACAACTTTCAAACTACTCATAATCATGTGGGAAGTTAACCTAAGGTGTTTCCATTAGGTTTGCAGTAAGTGGTTTGGAGTAAAATTGAAATGTATACTATTTGTATTGTCTAAGCATTGCATGCACTGAGATAACAACTTTTTTGTGTTGATGTCTACAGCCATGAAACAACTTTCAAACTACTCACTATCATGTGGAAAGTTAACCTAAGGTGTTTCCATTAGGTTTGCAGTAGGTGCTTTGGTGTAAAATTGAAATGTATACTATTTGTATTGTAAAAGCATTGCATGCACTGAGAAAACAACTTTTTTGTGTTAAAGTGTACAGCCATGAAACAACTTTGAAACTACTCATTATCATGTGGGAAGTTAACCTAAGGTGTTTCCATTAGTTTGCAGTAAGTACTTTGGTGTAAAATTCAGATGTGTACTACCTTAATGTCAGAGCATAGTAGTACTGAGAAAGTAACTTTTTTGTCTTGATGAACTGAGGCATGAAACAACTATAAACCTAGTCATACTCATCTGGTAAGTTAACGAAATGTGTTTGCATTAGGTTTGCAGTCAAGACTTTTGAGTACAATTGAAATGTATACTACTTTTATGTCAAAGCATTCTATTCACTGTGAAATCAACTTTTTTGTCTTTATGTGCACAGGAATGAAACAACTTTCAGACATCTCAGAATCATGTGGGAAGTTAACCTAAAGTGTTTCCATTAGGTTTGCAGTAAGTGCTTTGGTGTAAAATTGAAATGTATACTATTTGTATTGTCTAAGCATTGCATGCACTGAGATAACAACTTTTTTGTGTTGATGTCTACAGCCATGAAACAACTTTCAAACTACTCACAATCATGTGGAAAGTTAACCTAAGGTGTTTCCATTAGGTTTGCAGTAGGTGCTTTGGTGTAAAATTGAAATGTATACTATTTGTATTGTCTAAGCATTGCATGCACTCAGATAACAACTTTTTTGTGTTGATGTGTACAGCCATGAAACAACTTTCAAACTACTCATAATCATGTGGAAAGTTAACCTAAAGTGTTTCCATTAGGTTTGCAGTAAGTGCTTTGGTGTAAAATTGAAATGTATACTATTTGTATTGTCTAAGCATTGCATGCACTCAGATAACAACTTTTTTGTGTTGATGTGTACAGCCATGAAACAACTTTCAAACTACTCATAATCATGTGGGAAGTTAACCTAAGGTGTTTCCATTAGGTTTGCAGTAAGTACTTTGGTGTAAAATTGAAATGTATACTGCTTTTATGTCAAAGCATTCTATTCACTATGAAATCAACTTTTTTGTCTTTATGTGCACAGGTATGAAACAACTTTCAGACATCTCAGAATCATGTGGGAAGTTAATCTAAGTTGTTTCCATTAGGTCTGCAGTAAGTGCTTTGGTGTAAAATTGAAATGTATACTATTTGTATTGTCTAAGCATTGCATGCACTTAGATAACAACTTTTTTGTGTTGATGTGTACAGCCATGAAACAACTTTCAAACTACTCATAATCATGTGGAAAGTTAACCTAAAGTGTTTCCATTAGGGTTGCAGTAAGTGCTTTGGTGTAAAATTGAAATGTATACTATTTGTATTGTCTAAGCATTGCATGCACTGAGATAACAACTTTTTTGTGTTGATGTGTACAGCCATGAAACAACTTTCAAACTACTCATAATCATGTGGGAAGTTAACCTAAGGTGTTTCCATTAGGTTTGCAGTAAGTACTTTGGTGTAAAATTGAAATGTATACTACTTTTATGTCAAAGCATTCTATTCACTGTGAAATCAACTTTTTTGTCTTTATGTGCACAGGTATGAAACAACTTTCAGACATATCAGAATCATTTGGGAAGTTAACCTAAAGTGTTTCCATTAGGTTTGCAGTAAGTGCTTTGGTGTAAAATTGAAATGTTTACTATTTGTATTGTCTAAGCATTGCATGCACTGAGATAACAACTTTTTTGTGTTGATGTGTACAGCCATGACACAACTTTCAAACTACTCATAATCATGTGGGAAGTTAACCTAAGGTGTTTCCATTAGGTTTGCAGTAGGTGCTTTGGTGTAAAATTGAAATGTATACTATTTGTATTGTAAAAGCATTGCATGCACTGAGAAAACAACTTTTTTGTGTTAAAGTGTACAGCCATGAAACAACTTTGAAACTACTCATTATCATGTGGGAAGTTAACCTAAGGTGTTTCCATTAGTTTGCAGTAAGTACTTTGGTGTAAAATTCAGATGTGTACTACCTTAATGTCAGAGCATAGTAGTACTGAGAAAGTAACTTTTTTTTCTTGATGAACTGAGGCATGAAACGACTTTAAACCTAGTCATACTCATCTGGTAAGTTAACCAAATGTGTTTGCATTAGGTTTGCAGTCAAGACTTTTGAGTACAATTGAAATTTATACTACTTTTATGTCAAAGCATTCTATTCACTGTGAAATCAACTTTTTTGTCTTTATGTGCACAGGTATGAAACAACTTTCAGACATCTCAGAATCATGTGGGAAGTTAATCAAAGTTGTTTCCATTAGGTTTGCAGTAAGTGCTTTGGTGTAAAATTGAAATGTATACTATTTGTATTGTCTAAGCATTGCATGCACTTAGATAACAACTTTTTTGTGTTGATGTGTACAGCCATGAAACAACTTTCAAACTACTCATAATCATGTGGAAAGTTAACCTAAAGAGTTTCCATTAGGGTTGCAGTAAGTGCTTTTGTGTAAAATTGAAATGTATACTATTTGTATTGTCTAAGCATTGCATGCACTGAGATAACAACTTTTTTGTGTTGATGTGTACAGCCATGAAACAACTTTCAAACTACTCATAATCATGTGGGAAGTTAACCTAAAGTGTTTCCATTAGGTTTGCAGTAAGTACTTTGGTGTAAAATTGAAATGTATACTACTTTTATGTCAAAGCATTCTATTCACTGTGAAATCAACTTTTTTGTCTTTATGTGCACAGGTATGAAATAACTTTCAGACATCTCAGAATCATGTGGGAAGTTAACCTAAAGTGTTTCCATTAGGTTTGCAGTAAGTGCTTTGGTGTAAAATTGAAATGTATACTATTTGTATTGTCTAAGCATTGCATGCACTGAGATAACAACTTTTTGGTGTTGATGTGTACAGCCATGAAACAACTTTCAAACTACTCATAATCATTTGGGAAGTTAACCTAAGGTGTTTCCATTAGGTTTGCAGTAAGTGCTTTGGAGTAAAATTGAAATGTATACTATTTGTATTGTCTAAGCATTGTATGCACTGAGATAACAACTTTTTTGTGTTGATGTGTACAGCCATGAAACAGCTTTCAAGCTACTCACAATCATGTGGAAAGTTGACCTAAGGTGTTTCCATTAGGTTTGCAGTAGGTGCTTTGGTGTAAAATTGAAATGTATACTATTTGTATTGTAAAAGCATTGCATGCACTGAGAAAACAACTTTTTTATGTTAAAGTGTACAGCCATGAAACAACTTTGTAACTACTCATTATCATGTGGGAAGTTAACCTAAGGTGTTTCCATTAGTTTGCAGTAAGTACTTTGGTGTAAAATTCAGATGTGTACTACCTTAATGTCAGAGCATAGTAGTACTGAGAAAGTAACTTTTTTGTCTTGATGAACTGAGGCATGAAACAACTATAAACCTAGTCATACTCATCTGGTAAGTTAACCAAATGTGTTTGCATTAGGTTTGCAGTCAAGACTTTTGAGTACAATTGAAATTTATACTACTTTTATGTCAAAGCAATCTATTCACTGTGAAATCAACTTTTTTGTCTTTATGTGCACAGGTATGAAACAACTTTCAGACATCTCAGAATCATGTGGGAAGTTAACCTAAAGTGTTTCCATTAGGTTTGCAGTAAGTGCTTTGGTGTAAAATTGAAATGCATACTATTTGTATTGTCTAAGCATTGCATGCACTGAGATAACAACTTTTTTGTGTTGATGTCTACAGCCATGAAACAACTTTCAAACTACTCACAATCATGTGGAAAGTTAACCTAAGGTGTTTCCATTAGGTTTGCAGTAGGTGCTTTGGTGTAAAATTGAAATGTATACTATTTGTATTGTCTAAGCATTGCATGCACTCAGATAACAACTTTTTTGTTTTGATGTGTACAGCCATGAAACAACTTTCAAACTACTCATAATCATGTGGAAAGTTAACCTAAAGTGTTTCCATTAGGTTTGCAGTAAGTGTTTTGGTGTAAAATTGAAATGTATACTATTTGTATTGTCTAAGCATTGCATGCACTCAGATAACAACTTTTTTGTGTTGATGTGTACAGCCATGAAACAACTTTCAAACTACTCATAATCATGTGGGAAGTTAACCTAAGGTGTTTCCATTAAGTTTGCAGTAAGTTCTTTGGTGTAAAATTGTAATGTATACTACTTTTATGTCAAAGCATTCTATTCACTGTGAAATCAACTTTTTTGTCTTTATGTGCACAGGTATGAAACAACTTTCAGACATCTCAGAATCATGTGGGAAGTTAACCTAAAGTGTTTCCATTAGGTTTTCAGTAAGTGCTTTGGTGTAAAATTGAAATGTATACTATTTGTATTGTCTAAGCATTTCATACACTGAGATAACAACTTTTTTGTGTTGATGTGTACAGCCATGAAACAACTTTCAAACTACTCATAATCATGTGGGAAGTTAACCTAAGGTGTTTCCATTAGGTTTGCAGTAAGTGCTTTGGAGTAAAATTGAAATGTATACTATTTGTATTGTCTAAGCATTGTATGCACTCAGATAACAACTTTTTTGTGTTGATGTGTACAGCCATGAAACAACTTTCAAACTACTCACAATCATGTGGAAAGTTGACCTAAGGTGTTTCCATTAGGTTTGCAGTAGGTGCTTTGGTGTAAAATTGAAATGTATACTATTTGTATTGTAAAAGCATTGCATGCACTGAGAAAACAACTTTTTTGTGTTAAAGTGTACAGCCATGAAACAACTTTGAAACTACTCATTATCATGTGGGAAGTTAACCTAAGGTGTTTCCATTAGTTTGCAGTAAGTACTTTGGTGTAAAATTCAGATGTGTACTACCTTAATGTCAGAGCATAGTAGTACTGAGAAAGTAACTTTTTTTTCTTGATGAACTGAGGCATGAAACGACTTTAAACCTAGTCATACTCATCTGGTAAGTTAACCAAATGTGTTTGCATTAGGTTTGCAGTCAAGACTTTTGAGTACAATTGAAATTTATACTACTTTTATGTCAAAGCATTCTATTCACTGTGAAATCAACTTTTTTGTCTTTATGTGCACAGGTATGAAACAACTTTCAGACATCTCAGAATCATGTGGGAAGTTAATCAAAGTTGTTTCCATTAGGTTTGCAGTAAGTGCTTTGGTGTAAAATTGAAATGTATACTATTTGTATTGTCTAAGCATTGCATGCACTTAGATAACAACTTTTTTGTGTTGATGTGTACAGCCATGAAACAACTTTCAAACTACTCATAATCATGTGGAAAGTTAACCTAAAGAGTTTCCATTAGGGTTGCAGTAAGTGCTTTTGTGTAAAATTGAAATGTATACTATTTGTATTGTCTAAGCATTGCATGCACTGAGATAACAACTTTTTTGTGTTGATGTGTACAGCCATGAAACAACTTTCAAACTACTCATAATCATGTGGGAAGTTAACCTAAAGTGTTTCCATTAGGTTTGCAGTAAGTACTTTGGTGTAAAATTGAAATGTATACTACTTTTATGTCAAAGCATTCTATTCACTGTGAAATCAACTTTTTTGTCTTTATGTGCACAGGTATGAAATAACTTTCAGACATCTCAGAATCATGTGGGAAGTTAACCTAAAGTGTTTCCATTAGGTTTGCAGTAAGTGCTTTGGTGTAAAATTGAAATGTATACTATTTGTATTGTCTAAGCATTGCATGCACTGAGATAACAACTTTTTGGTGTTGATGTGTACAGCCATGAAACAACTTTCAAACTACTCATAATCATGTGGGAAGTTAACCAAAGGTGTTTCCATTAGGTTTGCAGTAAGTGCTTTGGAGTAAAATTGAAATGTATACTATTTGTATTGTCTAAGCATTGCATGCACTCAGATAACAACTTTTTTGTGTTGATGTGTACAGCCATGAAACAACTTTCAAACTACTCATAATCATGTGGGAAGTTAACCTAAGGTGTTTCCATTAGGTTTGCAGTAAGTGGTTTGGAGTAAAATTGAAATGTATACTATTTGTATTGTCTAAGCATTGCATGCACTGAGATAACAACTTTTTTGTGTTGATGTCTACAGCCATGAAACAACTTTCAAACTACTCACAATCATGTGGAAAGTTAACCTAAGGTGTTTCCATTAGGTTTGCAGTAGGTGCTTTGGTGTAAAATTGAAATGTACACTATTTGTATTGTAAAAGCATTGCATGCACTGAGAAAACAACTTTTTTGTGTTAAAGTGTACAGCCATGAAACAACTTTGAAACTACTCATTATCATGTGGGAAGTTAACCTAAGGTGTTTCCATTAGTTTGCAGTAAGTACTTTGGTGTAAAATTCAGATGTGTACTACCTTAATGTCAGAGCATAGTAGTACTGAGAAAGTAACTTTTTTGTCTTGATGAACTGAGGCATGAAACAACTATAAACCTAGTCATACTCATCTGGTAAGTTAACGAAATGTGTTTGCATTAGGTTTGCAGTCAAGACTTTTGAGTACAATTGAAATGTATACTACTTTTATGTCAAAGCATTCTATTCACTGTGAAATCAACTTTTTTGTCTTTATGTGCACAGGAATGAAACAACTTTCAGACATCTCAGAATCATGTGGGAAGTTAACCTAAAGTGTTTCCATTAGGTTTGCAGTAAGTGCTTTGGTGTAAAATTGAAATGTATACTATTTGTATTGTCTAAGCATTGCATGCACTGAGATAACAACTTTTTTGTGTTGATGTCTACAGCCATGAAACAACTTTCAAACTACTCACAATCATGTGGAAAGTTAACCTAAGGTGTTTCCATTAGGTTTGCAGTAGGTGCTTTGGTGTAAAATTGAAATGTATACTATTTGTATTGTCTAAGCATTGCATGCACTCAGATAACAACTTTTTTGTGTTGATGTGTACAGCCATGAAACAACTTTCAAACTACTCATAATCATGTGGAAAGTTAACCTAAAGTGTTTCCATTAGGTTTGCAGTAAGTGCTTTGGTGTAAAATTGAAATGTATACTATTTGTATTGTCTAAGCATTGCATGCACTCAGATAACAACTTTTTTGTGTTGATGTGTACAGCCATGAAACAACTTTCAAACTACTCATAATCATGTGGGAAGTTAACCTAAGGTGTTTCCATTAGGTTTGCAGTAAGTACTTTGGTGTAAAATTGAAATGTATACTGCTTTTATGTCAAAGCATTCTATTCAGTATGAAATCAACTTTTTTGTCTTTATGTGCACAGGTATGAAACAACTTTCAGACATCTCAGAATCATGTGGGAAGTTAATCTAAGTTGTTTCCATTAGGTTTGCAGTAAGTGCTTTGGTGTAAAATTGAAATGTATACTATTTGTATTGTCTAAGCATTGCATGCACTTAGATAACAACTTTTTTGTGTTGATGTGTACAGCCATGAAACAACTTTCAAACTACTCATAATCATGTGGAAAGTTAACCTAAAGTGTTTCCATTAGGGTTGCAGTAAGTGCTTTGGTGTAAAATTGAAATGTATACTATTTGTATTGTCTAAGCATTGCATGCACTGAGATAACAACTTTTTTGTGTTGATGTGTACAGCCATGAAACAACTTTCAAACTACTCATAATCATGTGGGAAGTTAACCTAAGGTGTTTCCATTAGGTTTGCAGTAAGTACTTTGGTGTAAAATTGAAATGTATACTACTTTTATGTCAAAGCATTCTATTCACTGTGAAATCAACTTTTTTGTCTTTATGTGCACAGGTATGAAACAACTTTCAGACATATCAGAATCATTTGGGAAGTTAACCTAAAGTGTTTCCATTAGGTTTGCAGTAAGTGCTTTGGTGTAAAATTGAAATGTATACTATTTGTATTGTCTAAGCATTGCATGCACTGAGATAACAACTTTTTTGTGTTGATGTGTACAGCCATGACACAACTTTCAAACTACTCATAATCATGTGGGAAGTTAACCTAAGGTGTTTCCATTAGGTTTGCAGTAAGTGCTTTGGAGTAAAATTGAAATGTATACTATTTGTATTGTCTAAGCATTGCATGCACTGAGATAACAACTTTTTTGTGTTGATGTCTACAGCCATGAAACAACTTTCAAACTACTCACAATCATGTGGAAAGTTAACCTAAGGTGTTTCCATTAGGTTTGCAGTAGGTGGTTTGGAGTAAAATTGAAATGTATACTATTTGTATTGTCTAAGCATTGCATGCACTGAGATAACAACTTTTTTCTGTTGATGTCTACAGCCATGAAACAACTTTCAAACTACTCACAATCATGTGGAAAGTTAACCTAAGGTGTTTCCATTAGGTTTGCAGTAGGTGCTTTGGTGTAAAATTGAAATGTATACTATTTGTATTGTAAAAGCATTGCATGCACTGAGATAACAACTTTTTTGTGTTGATGTCTACAGCCATGAAACAACTTTCAAACTACTCACAATCATGTGGAAAGTTAACCTAAGGTGTTTCCATTAGGTTTGCAGTAGGTGCTTTGGTGTAAAATTGAAATGTATACTATTTGTATTGTAAAAGCATTGCATGCACTGAGAAAACAACTTTTTTGTGTTAAAGTGTACAGCCATGAAACAACTTTGAAACTACTCATTATCATGTGGGAAGTTAACCTAAGGTGTTTCCATTAGTTTGCAGTAAGTACTTTGGTGTAAAATTCAGATGTGTACTACCTTAATGTCAGAGCATAGTAGTACTGAGAAAGTAAATTTTTTGTCTTGATGAACTGAGGCATGAAACAACTATAAACCTAGTCATACTCATCTGGTAAGTTAACCAAATGTGTTTGCATTAGGTTTGCAGTCAAGACTTTTGAGTACAATTGAAATGTATACTACTTTTATGTCAAAGCATTCTATTCACTGTGAAATCAACTTTTTTGTCTTTATGTGCACAGGAATGAAACAACTTTCAGACATCTCAGAATCATGTGGGAAGTTAACCTAAAGTGTTTCCATTAGGTTTGCAGTAAGTGCTTTGGTGTAAAATTGAAATGTATACTATTTGTATTGTCTAAGCATTGCATGCACTGAGATAACAACTTTTTTGTGTTGATGTCTACAGCCATGAAACAACTTTCAAACTACTCACAATCATGTGGAAAGTTAACCTAAGGTGTTTCCATTAGGTTTGCAGTAGGTGCTTTGGTGTAAAATTGAAATGTATACTATTTGTATTGTCTAAGCATTGCATGCACTCAGATAACAACTTTTTTGTGTTGATGTGTACAGCCATGAAACAACTTTCAAACTACTCATAATCATGTGGAAAGTTAACCTAAAGTGTTTCCATTAGGTTTGCAGTAAGTGCTTTGGTGTAAAATTGAAATGTATACTATTTGTATTGTCTAAGCATTGCATGCACTCAGATAACAACTTTTTTGTGTTGATGTGTACAGCCATGAAACAACTTTCAAACTACTCATAATCATGTGGGAAGTTAACCTAAGGTGTTTCCATTAGGTTTGCAGTAAGTACTTTGGTGTAAAATTGAAATGTATACTGCTTTTATGTCAAAGCATTCTATTCACTATGAAATCAACTTTTTTGTCTTTATGTGCACAGGTATGAAACAACTTTCAGACATCTCAGAATCATGTGGGAAGTTAATCTAAGTTGTTTCCATTAGGTTTGCAGTAAGTGCTTTGGTGTAAAATTGAAATGTATACTATTTGTATTGTCTAAGCATTGCATGCACTTAGATAACAACTTTTTTGTGTTGATGTGTACAGCCATGAAACAACTTTCAAACTACTCATAATCATGTGGAAAGTTAACCTAAAGTGTTTCCATTAGGGTTGCAGTAAGTGCTTTGGTGTAAAATTGAAATGTATACTATTTGTATTGTCTAAGCATTGCATGCACTGAGATAACAACTTTTTTGTGTTGATGTGTACAGCCATGAAACAACTTTCAAACTACTCATAATCATGTGGGAAGTTAACCTAAGGTGTTTCCATTAGGTTTGCAGTAAGTACTTTGGTGTAAAATTGAAATGTATACTACTTTTATGTCAAAGCATTCTATTCACTGTGAAATCAACTTTTTTGTCTTTATGTGCACAGGTATGAAACAACTTTCAGACATATCAGAATCATTTGGGAAGTTAACCTAAAGTGTTTCCATTAGGTTTGCAGTAAGTGCTTTGGTGTAAAATTGAAATGTATACTATTTGTATTGTCTAAGCATTGCATGCACTGAGATAACAACTTTTTTGTGTTGATGTGTACAGCCATGACACAACTTTCAAACTACTCATAATCATGTGGGAAGTTAACCTAAGGTGTTTCCATTAGGTTTGCAGTAAGTGCTTTGGAGTAAAATTGAAATGTATACTATTTGTATTGTCTAAGCATTGCATGCACTGAGATAACAACTTTTTTGTGTTGATGTCTACAGCCATGAAACAACTTTCAAACTACTCACAATCATGTGGAAAGTTAACCTAAGGTGTTTCCATTAGGTTTGCAGTAGGTGCTTTGGTGTAAAATTGATATGTATACTATTTGTATTGTAAAAGCATTGCATGCACTGAGAAAACAACTTTTTTGTGTTAAAGTGTACAGCCATGAAACAACTTTGAAACTACTCATTATCATGTGGGAAGTTAACCTAAGGTGTTTCCATTAGTTTGCAGTAAGTACTTTGGTGTAAAATTCAGATGTGTACTACCTTAATGTCAGAGCATAGTAGTACTGAGAAAGTAACTTTTTTTTCTTGATGAACTGAGGCATGAAACGACTTTAAACCTAGTCATACTCATCTGGTAAGTTAACCAAATGTGTTTGCATTAGGTTTGCAGTCAAGACTTTTGAGTACAATTGAAATGTATACTACTTTTATGTCAAAGCATTCTATTCACTGTGAAATCAACTTTTTTGTCTTTATGTGCACAGGTATGAAACAACTTTCAGACATCTCAGAATCATGTGGGAAGTTAACCTAAAGTGTTTCCATTAGGTTTGCAGTAAGTGCTTTGGTGTAAAATTGAAATGCATACTATTTGTATTGTCTAAGCATTGCATGCACTGAGATAACAACTTTTTTGTGTTGATGTCTACAGCCATGAAACAACTTTCAAACTACTCACAATCATGTGGAAAGTTAACCTAAGGTGTTTCCATTAGGTTTGCAGTAGGTGCTTTGGTGTAAAATTGAAATGTATACTATTTGTATTGTCTAAGCATTGCATGCACTTAGATAACAACTTTTTTGTGTTGATGAGTAGAGCCATGAAACAACTTTCAAACTACTCATAATCATGTGGAAATTTAACGTAAAGTGTTTCCATTAGGTTTGCAGTAAGTGCTTTGGTGTAAATTTGAAATGTATACTATTTGTATTGTCTAAGCATTGCATGCACTCAGATAACAACTTTTTTGTGTTGATGTGTACAGCCATGAAACAACTTTCAAACTACTCATAATCATGTGGGAAGTTAACCTAAGGTGTTTCCATTAGGTTTGCAGTAAGTACTTTGGTGTAAAATTGAAATGTATACTACTTTTATGTCAAAGCATTCTATTCACTGTGAAATCAACTTTTTTGTCTTTATGTGCACAGGTATGAAACAACTTTCAGACATCTCAGAATCATGTGGGAAGTTAACCTAAAGTGTTTCCATTAGGTTTTCAGTAAGTGCTTTGGTGTAAAATTGAAATGTATACTATTTGTATTGTCTAAGCATTTCATGCACTGAGATAACAACTTTTTTGTGTTGATGTGTACAGCCATGAAACAACTTTCAAACTACTCATAATCATGTGGGAAGTTAACCTAAGGTGTTTCCATTAGGTTTGCAGTAAGTGCTTTGGAGTAAAATTGAAATGTATACTATTTGTATTGTCTAAGCATTGTATGCACTGAGATAACAACTTTTTTGTGTTGATGTGTACAGCCATGAAACAACTTTCAAACTACTCACAATCATGTGGAAAGTTGACCTAAGGTGTTTCCATTAGGTTTGCAGTAGGTGCTTTGGTGTAAAATTGAAATGTATACTATTTGTATTGTAAAAGCATTGCATGCACTGAGAAAACAACTTTTTTATGTTAAAGTGTACAGCCATTAAACAACTTTCAAACTACTCATAATCATGTGGGAAGTTAACCTAAGGTGTTTCCATTAAGTTTGCAGTAAGTTCTTTGGTGTAAAATTGAAATGTATACTACTTTTATTTCAAAGCATTCTATTCACTGTGAAATCAACTTTTTTGTCTTTATGTGCACAGGTATGAAACAACTTTCAGACATCTCAGAATCATGTGGGAAGTTAACCTAAGGTGTTTCCATTAGGTTTGCAGTAAGTAGTTTGGTGTAAAATTGAAATGTATACTACTTTTATGTCAAAGCATTCTATTCACTGTGAAATCAACTTTTTTGTCTTTATGTGCACAGGTATGAAACAACTTTCAGACATATCAGAATCATTTGGGAAGTTAACCTAAAGTGTTTCTATTAGGTTTGCAGTAAGTGCTTTGGTGTAAAATTGAAATGTATACTATTTGTATTGTCTAAGCATTGCATGCACTGAGATAACAAATTTTTTGTGTTGATGTGTACAGCCATGACACAACTTTCAAACTACTCATAATCATGTGGGAAGTTAACCTAAGGTGTTTCCATTAGGTTTGCAGTAAGTGCTTTGGAGTAAAATTGAAATGTATACTATTTGTATTGTCTAAGCATTGCATGCACTGAGATAACAACTTTTTTGTGTTGATGTCTACAGCCATGAAACAACTTTCAAACTACTCACAATCATGTGGAAAGTTAACCTAAGGTGTTTCCATTAGGTTTGCAGTAGGTGGTTTGGAGTAAAATTGAAATGTATACTATTTGTATTGTCTAAGCATTGCATGCACTGAGATAACAACTTTTTTGTGTTGATGTCTACAGCCATGAAACAACTTTCAAACTACTCACAATCATGTGGAAAGTTAACCTAAGGTGTTTCCATTAGGTTTGCAGTAGGTGCTTTGGTGTAAAATTGAAATGTATACTATTTGTATTGTAAAAGCATTGCATGCACTGAGATAACAACTTTTTTGTGTTGATGTCTACAGCCATGAAACAACTTTCAAACTACTCACAATCATGTGGAAAGTTAACCTAAGGTGTTTCCATTAGGTTTGCAGTAGGTGCTTTGGTGTAAAATTGAAATGTATACTATTTGTATTGTAAAAGCATTGCATGCACTGAGATAACAACTTTTTTGTGTTGATGAGTAGAGCCATGAAACAACTTTCAAACTACTCATAATCATGTGGAAATTTAACGTAAAGTGTTTCCATTAGGTTTGCAGTAAGTGCTTTGGTGTAAATTTGAAATGTATACTATTTGTATTGTCTAAGCATTGCATGCACTCAGATAACAACTTTTTTGTGTTGATGTGTACAGCCATGAAACAACTTTCAAACTACTCATAATCATGTGGGAAGTTAACCTAAGGTGTTTCCATTAGGTTTGCAGTAAGTACTTTGGTGTAAAATTGAAATGTATACTACTTTTATGTCAAAGCATTCTATTCACTGTGAAATCAACTTTTTTGTCTTTATGTGCACAGGTATGAAACAACTTTCAGACATCTCAGAATCATGTGGGAAGTTAACCTAAAGTGTTTCCATTAGGTTTTCAGTAAGTGCTTTGGTGTAAAATTGAAATGTATACTATTTGTATTGTCTAAGCATTTCATGCACTGAGATAACAACTTTTTTGTGTTGATGTGTACAGCCATGAAACAACTTTCAAACTACTCATAATCATGTGGGAAGTTAACCTAAGGTGTTTCCATTAGGTTTGCAGTAAGTGCTTTGGAGTAAAATTGAAATGTATACTATTTGTATTGTCTAAGCATTGTATGCACTGAGATAACAACTTTTTTGTGTTGATGTGTACAGCCATGAAACAACTTTCAAACTACTCACAATCATGTGGAAAGTTGACCTAAGGTGTTTCCATTAGGTTTGCAGTAGGTGCTTTGGTGTAAAATTGAAATGTATACTATTTGTATTGTAAAAGCATTGCATGCACTGAGAAAACAACTTTTTTATGTTAAAGTGTACAGCCATTAAACAACTTTCAAACTACTCATAATCATGTGGGAAGTTAACCTAAGGTGTTTCCATTAAGTTTGCAGTAAGTTCTTTGGTGTAAAATTGAAATGTATACTACTTTTATTTCAAAGCATTCTATTCACTGTGAAATCAACTTTTTTGTCTTTATGTGCACAGGTATGAAACAACTTTCAGACATCTCAGAATCATGTGGGAAGTTAACCTAAGGTGTTTCCATTAGGTTTGCAGTAAGTAGTTTGGTGTAAAATTGAAATGTATACTACTTTTATGTCAAAGCATTCTATTCACTGTGAAATCAACTTTTTTGTCTTTATGTGCACAGGTATGAAACAACTTTCAGACATATCAGAATCATTTGGGAAGTTAACGTAAAGTGTTTCCATTAGGTTTGCAGTAAGTGCTTTGGTGTAAAATTGAAATGTATACTATTTGTATTGTCTAAGCATTGCATGCACTGAGATAACAAATTTTTTGTGTTGATGTGTACAGCCATGACACAACTTTCAAACTACTCATAATCATGTGGGAAGTTAACCTAAGGTGTTTCCATTAGGTTTGCAGTAAGTGCTTTGGAGTAAAATTGAAATGTATACTATTTGTATTGTCTAAGCATTGCATGCACTGAGATAACAACTTTTTTGTGTTGATGTCTACAGCCATGAAACAACTTTCAAACTACTCACAATCATGTGGAAAGTTAACCTAAGGTGTTTCCATTAGGTTTGCAGTAGGTGGTTTGGAGTAAAATTGAAATGTATACTATTTGTATTGTCTAAGCATTGCATGCACTGAGATAACAACTTTTTTCTGTTGATGTCTACAGCCATGAAACAACTTTCAAACTACTCACAATCATGTGGAAAGTTAACCTAAGGTGTTTCCATTAGGTTTGCAGTAGGTGCTTTGGTGTAAAATTGAAATGTATACTATTTGTATTGTAAAAGCATTGCATGCACTGAGATAACAACTTTTTTGTGTTGATGTCTACAGCCATGAAACAACTTTCAAACTACTCACAATCATGTGGAAAGTTAACCTAAGGTGTTTCCATTAGGTTTGCAGTAGGTGCTTTGGTGTAAAATTGAAATGTATACTATTTGTATTGTAAAAGCATTGCATGCACTGAGAAAACAACTTTTTTGTGTTAAAGTGTACAGCCATGAAAGAACTTTGAAACTACTCATTATCATGTGGGAAGTTAACCTAAGGTGTTTCCATTAGTTTGCAGTAAGTACTTTGGTGTAAAATTCAGATGTGTACTACCTTAATGTCAGAGCATAGTAGTACTGAGAAAGTAACTTTTTTGTCTTGATGAACTGAGGCATGAAACAACTATAAACCTAGTCATACTCATCTGGTAAGTTAACCAAATGTGTTTGCATTAGGTTTGCAGTCAAGACTTTTGAGTACAATTGAAATGTATACTACTTTTATGTCAAAGCATTCTATTCACTGTGAAATCAACTTTTTTGTCTTTATGTGCACAGGAATGAAACAACTTTCAGACATCTCAGAATCATGTGGGAAGTTAACCTAAACTGTTTCCATTAGGTTTGCAGTAAGTGCTTTGGTGTAAAATTGAAATGTATACTATTTGTATTGTCTAAGCATTGCATGCACTGAGATAACAACTTTTTTGTGTTGATGTGTACAGCCATGAAACAACTTTCAAACTACTCATAATCATGTGGAAAGTTAACCTAAAGTGTTTCCATTAGGTTTGCAGTAAGTGCTTTGGTGTAAAATTGAAATGTATACTATTTGTATTGTCTAAGCATTGCATGCACTCAGATAACAACTTTTTTGTGTTGATGTGGACAGCCATGAAACAACTTTCAAACTACTCATAATCATGTGGGAAGTTAACCTAAGGTGTTTCCATTAGGTTTGCAGTAAGTACTTTGGTGTAAAATTGAAATGTATACTGCTTTTATGTCAAAGCATTCTATTCACTATGAAATCAACTTTTTTGTCTTTATGTGCACAGGTATGAAACAACTTTCAGACATCTCAGAATCATGTGGGAAGTTAATCTAAGTTGTTTCCATTAGGTTTGCAGTAAGTGCTTTGGTGTAAAATTGAAATGTATACTATTTGTATTGTCTAAGCATTGCATGCACTTAGATAACAACTTTTTTGTGTTGATGTGTACAGCCATGAAACAACTTTCAAACTACTCATAATCATGTGGAAAGTTAACCTAAAGTGTTTCCATTAGGGTTGCAGTAAGTGCTTTGGTGTAAAATTGAAATGTATACTATTTGTATTGTCTAAGCATTGCATGCACTGAGATAACAACTTTTTTGTGTTGATGTGTACAGCCATGAAACAACTTTCAAACTACTCATAATCATGTGGGAAGTTAACCTAAGGTGTTTCCATTAGGTTTGCAGTAAGTACTTTGGTGTAAAATTGAAATGTATACTACTTTTATGTCAAAGCATTCTATTCACTGTGAAATCAACTTTTTTGTCTTTATGTGCACAGGTATGAAACAACTTCCAGACATCTCAGAATCATGTGGGAAGTTAACCTAAAGTATTTCCATTAGGTTTGCAGTAAGTGCTTTGGTGTAAAATTGAAATGTATACTATTTGTATTGTCTAAGCATTGCATGCACTGAGATAACAACTTTTTTGTGTTGATGTCTACAGCCATGAAACAACTTTCAAACTACTCACAATCATGTGGAAAGTTAACCTAAGGTGTTTCCATTAGGTTTGCAGTAGGTGCTTTGGTGTAAAATTGAAATGTATACTATTTGTATTGTCTAAGCATTGAATGCACTCACATAACAAATTTTTTGTTTTGATGTGTACAGCCATGAAACAACTTTCAAACTACTCATAATCATGTGGAAAGTTAACCTAAAGTGTTTCCATTAGGTTTGCAGTAAGTGTTTTGGTGTAAAATTGAAATGTATACTATTTGTATTGTCTAAGCATTGCATGCACTCAGATAACAACTTTTTTGTGTTGATGTGTACAGCCATGAAACAACTTTCAAACTACTCATAATCATGTGGGAAGTTAACCTAAGGTGTTTCCATTAAGTTTGCAGTAAGTTCTTTGGTGTAAAATTGAAATGTATACTACTTTTATGTCAAAGCATTCTATTCACTGTGAAATCAACTTTTTTGTCTTTATGTGCACAGGTATGAAACAACTTTCAGACATCTCAGAATCATGTGGGAAGTTAATCTAAGTTGTTTCCATTAGGTTTGCAGTAAGTGCTTTGGTGTAAAATTGAAATGTATACTATTTGTATTGTCTAAGCATTGCATGCACTTAGATAACAACTTTTTTGTGTTGATGTGTACAGCCATGAAACAACTTTCAAACTACTCATAATCATGTGGAAAGTTAACCTAAAGTGTTTCCATTAGGGTTGCAGTAAGTGCTTTTGTGTAAAATTGAAATGTATACTATTTGTATTGTCTAAGCATTGCATGCACTGAGATAACAACTTTTTTGTGTTGATGTGTACAGCCATGAAACAACTTTCAAACTACTCATAATCATGTGGGAAGTTAACCTAAGGTGTTTCCATTAGGTTTGCAGTAAGTACTTTGGTGTAAAATTGAAATGTATACTACTTTTATGTCAAAGCATTCTATTCACTGTGAAATCAACTTTTTTGTCTTTATGTGCACAGGTATGAAATAACTTTCAGACATCTCAGAATCATGTGGGAAGTTAACCTAAAGTGTTTCCATTAGGTTTGCAGTAAGTGCTTTGGTGTAAAATTGAAATGTATACTATTTGTATTGTCTAAGCATTGCATGCACTGAGATAACAACTTTTTGCTGTTGATGTGTACAGCCATGAAACAACTTTCAAACTACTCATAATCATGTGGAAAGTTAACCTAAAGTGTTTCCATTAGGGTTGCAGTAAGTGCTTTTGTGCAAAATTGAAATGTATACTATTTGTATTGTCTAAGCATTGCATGCACTGAGATAACAACTTTTTTGTGTTGATGTGTACAGCCATGAAACAACTTTCAAACTACTCATAATCATGTGGGAAGTTAACCTAAGGTGTTTCCATTAGGTTTGCAGTAAGTACTTTGGTGTAAAATTGAAATGTATACTACTTTTATGTCAAAGCATTCTATTCACTGTGAAATCAACTTTTTTGTCTTTATGTGCACAGGTATGAAATAACTTTCAGACATCTCAGAATCATGTGGGAAGTTAACCTAAAGTGTTTCCATTAGGTTTGCAGTAAGTGCTTTGGTGTAAAATTGAAATGTATACTATTTGTATTGTCTAAGCATTGCATGCACTGAGATAACAACTTTTTGCTGTTGATGTGTACAGCCATGAAACAACTTTCAAACTACTCATAATCATGTGGGAAGTTAACCTAAGGTGTTTCCATTAGGTTTGCAGTAAGTGCTTTGGAGTAAAATTGAAATGTATACTATTTGTATTGTCTAAGCATTGCATGCACTGAGATAACAACTTTTTTGTGTTGATGTCTACAGCCATGAAACAACTTTCAAACTACTCACAATCATGTGGAAAGTTAACCTAAGGTGTTTCCATTAGGTTTGCAGTAGGTGCTTTGGTGTAAAATTGAAATGTATACTATTTGTATTGTAAAAGCATTGCATGCACTGAGAAAACAACTTTTATGTGTTAAAGTGTACAGCCATGAAACAACTTTGAAACTACTCATTATCATGTGGGAAGTTAACCGAAGGTGTTTTCATTAGTTTGCAGTAAGTACTTTGCTGTAAAATTCAGATGTGTACTACCTTAATGTCAGAGCATAGTAGTACTGAGAAAGTAACTTTTTTGTCTTGATGAACTGAGGCATGAAACAACTATAAACCTAGTCATACTCATCTGGTAAGTTAACCAAATGTGTTTGCATTAGGTTTGCAGTCAAGACTTTTGAGTACAATTGAAATGTATACTACTTTTATGTCAAAGCATTCTATTCACTGTGAAATCAACTTTTTTGTCTTTATGTGCACAGGTATGAAACAACTTTCAGACATCTCAGAATCATGTGGGAAGTTAATCTAAGTTGTTTCCATTAGGTTTGCAGTAAGTGCTTTGGTGTAAAATTGAAATGTATACTATTTGTATTGTCTAAGCATTGCATGCACTTAGATAACAACTTTTTTGTGTTGATGTGTACAGCCATGAAACAACTTTCAAACTACTCATAATCATGTGGAAAGTTAACCTAAAGAGTTTCCATTAGGGTTTGCAGTAAGTGCTTTTGTGTAAAATTGAAATGTATACTATTTGTATTGTCTAAGCATTGCATGCACTGAGATAACAACTTTTTTGTGTTGATGTGTACAGCCATGAAACAACTTTCAAACTACTCATAATCATGTGGGAAGTTAACCTAGGTGTTTCCATTAGGTTTGCAGTAAGTACTTTGGTGTAAAATTGAAATGTATACTACTTTTATGTCAAAGCATTCTATTCACTGTGAAATCAACTTTTTTGTCTTTATGTGCACAGGTATGAAATAACTTTCAGACATCTCAGAATCATGTGGGAAGTTAACCTAAAGTGTTTCCATTAGGTTTGCAGTAAGTGCTTTGGTGTAAAATTGAAATGTATACTATTTGTATTGTCTAAGCATTGCATGCACTGAGATAACAACTTTTTGGTGTTGATGTGTACAGCCATGAAACAACTTTCAAACTACTCATAATCATGTGGGAAGTTAACCAAAGGTGTTTCCATTAGGTTTGCAGTAAGTGCTTTGGAGTAAAATTGAAATGTATACTATTTGTATTGTCTAAGCATTGCATGCACTGAGATAACAACTTTTTTGTGTTGATGTGTACAGCCATGAAACAACTTTTAAACTACTCATGATCATGTGGGAAGTTAACCTAAGGTGTTTCCATTAGGTTTGCAGTAAGTGGTTTGGAGTAAAATTGAAATGTATACTATTTGTATTGTCTAAGCAGTTGCATGCACTGAGATAACAACTTTTTTGTGTTGATGTCTACAGCCATGAAACAACTTTGAAACTACTCACAATCATGTGGAAAGTTAACCTAAGGTGTTTCCATTAGGTTTGCAGTAGGTGCTTTGGTGTAAAATTGAAATGTATACTATTTGTATTGTATAAGCATTGCATGCACTGAGAAAACAACTTTTTTGTGTTAAAGTGTACAGCCATGAAACAACTTTGAAACTACTCATTATCATGTGGGAAGTTAACCTAAGGTGTTTCCATTAGTTTGCAGTAAGTACTTTGGTGTAAAATTCAGATGTGTGCTACCTTAATGTCAGAGCATAGTAGTACTGAGAAAGTAACTTTTTTGTCTTGATGAACTGAGGCATGAAACAACTATAAACCTAGTCATACTCATCTGGTAAGTTTAACCAAATGTGTTTGCATTAGGTTTGCAGTCAAGACTTTTGAGTACAATTGAAATTTATACTACTTTTATGTCAAAGCATTCTATTCACTGTGAAATCAACTTTTTTGTCTTTATGTGCACAGGAATGAAACAACTTTCAGACATCTCAGAATCATGTGGGAAGTTAACCTAAAGTGTTTCCATTAGGTTTGCAGTAAGTGCTTTGGTGTAAAATTGAAATGTATACTATTTGTATTGTCTAAGCATTGCATGCACTGAGATAACAACTTTTTTGTGTTGATGTCTACAGCCATGAAACAACTTTCAAACTACTCACAATCATGTGGAAAGTTAACCTAAGGTGTTTCCTATTAGGTTTGCAGTAGGTGCTTGGTGTAAAATTGAATGTATACTATTTGTATTGTCTAAGCATTGCATGCACTCAGATAACAACTTTTTTGTGTTGATGTGTACAGCCATGAAAGCAAACTTTCAAACTACTCATAATCATGTGGAAAGTTAACCTAAAGTGTTTCCATTAGGTTTGCAGTAAGTGCTTTGGTGTAAAATTGAAATGTATACTATTTGTATTGTCTAAGCATTGCATGCACTCAGATAGCAACTTTTTTGTGTTGATGTGTACTGCCATGAAACAACTTTCAAACTACTCATAATCATGTGGGAAGTTAACCTAAGGTGTTTCCATTAGGTTTGCAGTAAGTACTTTGGTGTAAAATTGAAATGTATACTGCTTTTATGTCAAAGCATTCTATTCACTGTGAAATCAACTTTTTTGTCTTTATGTGCACAGGTATGAAACAACTTTCAGACATATCAGAATCATTTGGGAAGTTAACCTAAAGTGTTTCCATTAGGTTTGCAGTAAGTGCTTTGGTGTAAAATTGAAATGTATACTATTTGTATTGTCTAAGCATTGCATGCACTGAGATAACAACTTTTTTGTGTTGATGTGTACAGCCATGACACAACTTTCAAACTACTCATAATCATGTGGGAAGTTAACCTAAGGTGTTTCCATTAGGTTTGCAGTAAGTGCTTTGGAGTAAAATTGAAATGTATACTATTTGTATTGTCTAAGCATTGCATGCACTGAGATAACAACTTTTTTGTGTTGATGTCTACAGCCATGAAACAACTTTCAAACTACTCACAATCATGTGGAAAGTTAACCTAAGGTGTTTCCATTAGGTCTGCAGTAGGTGCTTTGGTGTAAAATTGAAAAGTATACTATTTGTATTGTCTAAGCATTGCATGCACTCAGATAACAACTTTTTTGTGTTGATGTGTACAGCCATGAAACAACTTTCAAACTACTCATAATCATGTGGGAAGTTAACCTAAGGTGTTTCAATTAAGTTTGCAGTAAGTTCTTTGGTGTAAAATTGAAATGTATACTACTTTTATGTCAAAGCATTCTATTCACTGTGAAATCAACTTTTTTGTCTTTATGTGCACAGGTATGAAACAACTTTCAGACATCTCAGAATCATGTGGGAAGTTAATCTAAGTTGTTTCCATTAGGTTTGCAGTAAGTGCTTTGGTGTAAAATTGAAATGTATACTATTTGTATTGTGTAAGCATTGCATGCACTTAGATAACAACTTTTTTGTGTTGATGTGTACAGCCATGAAACAACTTTCAAACTACTCATAATCATGTGGAAAGTTAACCTAAAGAGTTTCCATTAGGGTTGCAGTAAGTGCTTTTGTGTAAAATTGAAATGTATACTATTTGTATTGTCTAAGCATTGCATGCACTGAGATAACAACTTTTTTGTGTTGATGTGTACAGCCATGAAACAACTTTCAAACTACTCATAATCATGTGGGAAGTTAACCTAAGGTGTTTCCATTAGGTTTGCAGTAAGTACTTTGGTGTAAAATTGAAATGTATACTACTTTTATGTCAAAGCATTCTATTCACTGTGAAATCAACTTTTTTGTCTTTATGTGCACAGGTATGAAATAACTTTCAGACATCTCAGAATCATGTGGGAAGTTAACCTAAAGTGTTTCCATTAGGTTTGCAGTAAGTGCTTTGGTGTAAAATTGAAATGTATACTATTTGTATTGTCTAAGCATTGCATGCACTGAGATAACAACTTTTTGGTGTTGATGTGTACAGCCATGAAACAACTTTCAAACTACTCATAATCATGTGGGAAGTTAACCAAAGGTGTTTCCATTAGGTTTGCAGTAAGTGCTTTGGAGTAAAATTGAAATGTATACTATTTGTATTGTCTAAGCATTGCATGCACTGAGATAACAACTTTTTTGTGTTGATGTCTACAGCCATGAAACAACTTTCAAACTACTCACAATCATGTGGAAAGTTAACCTAAGGTGTTTCCATTAGGTTTGCAGTAGGTGCTTTGGTGTAAAATTGAAATGTATACTATTTGTATTGTAAAAGCATTGCATGCACTGAGAAAACAACTTTTATGTGTTAAAGTGTACAGCCATGAAACAACTTTGAAACTACTCATTATCATGTGGGAAGTTAACCTAAGGTGTTTCCATTAGTTTGCAGTAAGTACTTTGGTGTAAAATTCAGATGTGTACTACCTTAATGTCAGAGCATAGTAGTACTGAGAAAGTAACTTTTTTGTCTTGATGAACTGAGGCATGAAACAACTATAAACCTAGTCATACTCATCTGGTAAGTTAACCAAATGTGTTTGCATTAGGTTTGCAGTCAAGACTTTTGAGTACAATTGAAATGTATACTACTTTTATGTCAAAGCATTCTATTCACAGTGAAATCAACTTTTATGTCTTTATGTGCACAGGTATGAAACAACTTTCAGACATCTCAGAATCATGTGGGAAGTTAACCTAAAGTGTTTCCATTAGGTTTGCAGTAAGTGCTTTGGTGTAAAATTGAAATGCATACTATTTGCATTGTCTAAGCATTGCATGCACTGAGATAACAACTTTTTTGTGTTGATGTCTACAGCCATGAAACAACTTTCAAACTACTCACAATCATGTGGAAAGTTAACCTAAGGTGTTTCCATTAGGTTTGCAGTAGGTGCTTTGGTGTAAAATTGAAATGTATACTATTTGTATTGTCTAAGCATTGCATGCACTTAGATAACAACTTTTTTGTGTTGATGAGTAGAGCCATGAAACAACTTTCAAACTACTCATAATCATGTGGAAAGTTAACGTAAAGTGTTTCCATTAGGTTTGCAGTAAGTGCTTTGGTGTAAATTTGAAATGTATACTATTTGTATTGTCTAAGCATTGCATGCACTCAGATAACAACTTTTTTTGTGTTGATGTGTACAGCCATGAAACAACTTTCAAACTACTCATAATCATGTGGAAAGTTAACCTAAAGTCTTTCCATTAGGTTTGCAGTAAGTGCTTTGGTGTAAAATTGAAATGTATACTATTTGTATTGTCTAAGCATTGCATGCACTCAGATAACAACTTTTTTGTGTTGATGTGTACAGCCATGAAACA